>NC_037683.1:49046563-49155548 GCF_003255815.1 Theropithecus gelada | reverse complement strand
CAGAGTGAACAGGCAACCTACAGAATGGGAGAAAATTTTTGCAATCTACTCATCTGACAAAGGGCTAATATCCAGAACCTACAAAGAATCAAACAAATTTACAAGAAAAAAACAGACAACCCCATCAAAAAGTGGGCAAAGGATATGAACAGACATTTCTCAAAAGAAGACATTCATACAGCCAACAGACATATGAAAAAATGCTCATCATCACTGGCCATCAGAGAAATGCAAATCAAAACCACAATGAGATACCATCTCACACCAGTTAGAATGGCGATCATTAAAAAGTCAGGAAACAACAGGTGCTGGAGAGGATGTGGAGAAATAGGAACACTTTTACACTGTTGGTGGGATTGTAAACTAGTTCAACCATTATGGAAAACAGTATGGCGATTCCTCAAGGATCTAGAACTAGATGTACCATATGACCCAGCCATCCCATTACTGGGGATATACCCAAAGGATTATAAATTATGCTGCTATAAAGACACATGCACACGTATGTTTATTGCAGCACTATTCACAATAGCAAAGACTTGGAATCAACCCAAATGTCCATCAGTGACAGATTGGATTAAGAAAATGTGGCACATATACACCATGGAATACTATGCAGCCATAAAAAAGGATGAGTTTGCGTCCTTTGTAGGGACATGGATGCAGCTGGAAACCATCATTCTTAGCAAACTATCACAAGAACAGAAAACCAAACACCGCATGTTCTCACTCATAGGTGGGAACTGAACAATGAGATCACTTGGACTCGGGAAGGGGAACATCACACACCGGGGCCTATCATGGGGAGGGGGGAGGGGGGAGGGATTGCATTGGGAGTTATACCTGATGTAAATGACGAGTTGATGGGTGCAGCAGACCAACATGGCACAAGTATACATATGTAACAAACCTGCACGTTATGCACATGTACCCTACAACTTAAAGTATAATAATAATAAATAAATTTAAAAAAAAAAAAAAAAAAGACCATCCTGGCCAAAATGGTGAAATCACACCTCTTAGACTAAAAATACAAAAATTAACTAGGTATGGTGGCATGTGCCTGGAGTCCCAGCTACTTGGGAGGCGGAGGCAGGAAATCGCTTGAACACAGGAGGAGGAGGTTGCAGTGAGCCCAATCATGCCACTACTCTCCAGCCTGGGTGACAGAGTGAGACTGTTCCCCCCCCCCCAAAAAAAAAAAAGAAGAAGAAGAACCCAATTTAAAAATCAGCAGAAGATCTGAACAGCTATCTGTATTACCAAAGATGGAAATACAGATGGAAAGATATACGATGGAAAAAAAGCACAAGAAAAGATGCTCTGCTTCACATGTCATCAGAAAACTACAAATTGAAACAATGAGATACCACTACACACCTATTAGCATGGCCAAAATCCAGAATCCTGACACCACCAAATGCTGTGGAGCAACAGGAACTCTTCAATCATGGCTGGTAGGAATGCAAAATGGTATAGACATTTTGCAACAGTTTGACAGCTTCTTACAAAACTAAATATACTCTTATCATACAGTCCAGCAATTGCAATCCTTAGTATTTACCCAAATGAGTTGAAAACTTATGTCCACACAAAAATCTGCACATGGATGTTTATAGCAACTTTATTCATAATTGCCAAAACTTGGAAGCAACCAAGATGTCCTTCAATAAGTGAATGGATAAATAAACTGTGGGACATCCAGACAATTGAATATTTACAGTGCTAAAAAGAAAAGAGCTATCAAGGCATAAGAAGGCCTGGAGGAAACTTAGATACATATTTATTACAGCCTTTTCAGATATATAGTTATATCTGTATACTTCCAACTGTATAACATGGAAAAGGCAAAACTGTGCAGACAATAAAAGGTCAGTGATTGCTAGAGGTTGCTAAGAGAAGTAGGAATGAACAGGAAGGGCACAGAGGATTTTTAGGGCAGTGAAACTATTCTATATGATACTCTAATCATGAATACATGTCATTATACATGTGTCAAAACCCATAAAATGTACAATACCAAGAGTGAACCCTAATGTAAACTATGGACTTTGGGTGATAATGATATATCAATGTAGGTTCATCAATTGTAACAAATGTACCACTCTGGTGGGGGATGTTGATAGTGGGAGAGGTTGTGCATTTGAGGGCAGGTAGGGGGACAGGGAAAATATGGGAACTCTGTATTTTCTGCTCACTTTTGCTATGAACCTAAAACTGTTGTAAAAAAATAAAGTTTATTTAAAGGGAAAAAGAAAAAGAAAACATCACTGATTTTAGCTGAATGGAGATTATTACAAAGCATTTCTGCCCTCTGAAAGCTAATAAGAATACGCAGTTCTAGAAAGGTTCCTACATAATAGGATCTTACACTGGAATCCATGACCAAACTCCATGAAAATAGATGCAATGTGTGAGCGTGTGTGTGTGTGTGTATGTTTTCAAACATGCCTTTCTTCCACTGGGAGGAACTCCAAACCTTTCATCATGATTCTTAGTGCTTGATCACTACCCCCTTCCCAAAATTTGAAGGATCTCAGGCCTACAACAATCAGCTCTGAGTATGTGCTTCTGACGCCTTTCATTTTTTTCCCAGCGGCTGATTCACAGTCAGCAAATGATGCAGTAGCAAGATCCCTCCCCAGCTTCACAAAAGAAATGCAGCTTGTAGGCTGCCTGCCATGCTTGGATGTCAGCTGATTACCCATGACTGATGATTGGTTCACATTCCTTCAAGGGAGAAGCTGCCATGTGCTTTGTGTCCAGAGATGCAGAGGAAACACACTGTGACACTCAGGAATAGCACCTTCCCAGACACAGACATGGCCAGTTGGAGGACCTACCCACCCTTCTACCCCAGGAAAAGAGAGAAGGCAGGGGAAAATATGTAGCATATACTCACAATTACCAATATGGTTATAGCTATGCCTGTCTCTCCCTCAACCGCTTGACTTTTCCATCTGAAGTCTAACCTAAAACTATTTTTAAATCAAGAAACCGACCAGGCACAGTGGCTCATGCCTGTAATCCTAACGCTTTGGGAGGCCAAGGCAGGCAGATAACCTGAGGTCAGGAGTTTGAGAACACCCTGGCCAATATGGTGAAACCCCATCTCTACTAAAAACATAAAAATTAGCCGAGCATGGTGGCAGGTGCCTGTAATCCCAGCTACTCGGGAGGCTGAGGCAGGAGAACAACTTGAACCCAGGAGGCGGAGGTTGCGGTGAACCCAGGAGATCATGTCATTGCACTCCAGCCTGGGTGACAAGAGCGAGACTTCGTCTCAAAAAAAATAAAATACTTCAATGTACTTGTGTGATTTCCTATTCCTGCTACAAAGTAAATATAGATAATAAGAAAATTCTTCACTTATAATAGAGATTATAAGTCTTGCATTTCCAAAAGAAATGCAAGAATATCAAATATCACATGTTGTCACTTACAAGTAGGAGCTAAATGATGAAAAGTTATGAACACAAAGAAGGAAACAACAGACACTGGGGTCTACTTGAGGGTGGAAAGTGGGAGGAGGGAGAGGAGCAGAAAAGATAACAATTGGGTACCGGGCTTAGTAGCTGGGTGGTGAAATAATCTGTACAACAAACCCTGTGACATGAGTTTACCTATGTAACAAACCTTCACTTGTACCCCCGAACCTAAAAGTTTTTTTAAAAAACAGGCCAGGCACAGTAGCTCACCCCTGTAATCCTAGCACTTTGGGAGGCTGAGGCGGGCGGATCACTTGAGGCCAGGAGTTCGAGACCAGCCTAGCCAACACGGCAAAACCCCATCTCTACTAACAAAACAAAAATTAGCCAGGCATGGTGGCGCAGGCTTGTGATCTCAGCTACTTGGGAAGCTGAGGCAGGAGAATCACTTGAACTCATGCGGCGGAGGCTGCAGTGAACCGAGATGGCGCCCTGCACTCCAGCCTGGGTGACAGAGCAAAACCCTGTCTCAAAAAAATAAATAAATCATAAAAATAAAAAATAAACAAACAAACAAAAAAATACAATTGTCTTAAGACTCCATTCCCAGAAATCCCATCAAATAACCAGGAAAGATTAACTACTGGAAAAGAGGAGAGACTAAAAGTCATCACCACACCCAGACAGACTTTCCATCTACTCTTCTGTAGACAGTTCTGAGAGACTACTGAAATGATTTTCCATGCATAATAAGATAACCTTTGTTCACAGCGCCCCAAACCTTCCCACAACTTGTTCTGTTCAGCTTTCAAAGGGGATCATTTACAAACTACTGTCTGCTCTTTGGGCTCATTTGATTCCCCTGAAAATCATTTGCTATGCCTCAAAATTGTCTACACCCCCATTTCCCTGTCCTTGACGAAGAGGGTGCTATTTAAGCCTCAGCTATCTGGCCCTTCTTTGAGTCTCATATTTGTGGGACTCCTGTGTCCATGTGCATATTAATAAATTTGTATGCTTTTTCTCCTGTTAATCTATTGTGTTTGTTTAGCAGACTTGAACTTGCAGGAGCGTGGAGGGTATTTTTGTTCCAACACCTTTTTCATGAAGTAAAAGACAAACCAGTAGACTGTTTAGCCCTTACAAGTTGTCCTTCCAAGGAATGAAGTAAGCTAATTTGCACTGCAGCAAGGAGAGACAAATAGCATGGCAGTCACCTAAGAAACATAAAATACTTTACACAGACAAAATAACCATGCAGGATATGAGTTGCCAGTCACAAATTACACACTTTATAATTGTCATAGTAAATATTTATTCAGTACAAAAATTGTCTTTTGATAGGCCACAAGACACTGGGTACATCAAGGTGATTAAGAAGGACACAATCTGGCCGGTCACAGTGGCTCATGCCTGTAATCTGAGCACTTTGGGAGGCCAAGGCGGGCAGATCACCTGAGGTCTGGAGTTCGAGACCAGCCTGGCCAACATGGTAAAACCCCGTCTCTACTAAAAATACAAAAATTAGCCAGGTGTGGTGGCAGGCGCCTGTAATCCCAGCTACTCGAGAGGCTGAGGCAGGAGAATTGCTTGAATCCGGGAGGCAGAGGTTAGAATGAGACAAGATTGTGCCACTGCACTCCAGCCTGGACAACAGAGCAAGAGTCTGTCTCAAAAAAAAAAAAAAAATTCCTCGCTCTCCAAGTGCCTAAAATCTAAATAAAGAATGATTGGTAAGCATGCAAATGACTATCAGCCAAGAGGACTGAGGGTCTCCTAAGAAGTAACTGTGATGGTGGTGTTACCAAACCAAACTTGGGTCCACTGGGCCAGCACAGCAAAGTCAAACACTGACATCGGATTGCAGTGAGAGAAATGAGGCATTTATTGCAGGGTGCCAAGCAAGAGAATCATGTAGCTAATGCTTAAGAATGAAACTCTCAGAGGGCTTACAGGCAATCGTGTTTAAAGATGAAGAGGAAGAGGTTTCAGGTAAAGTCATAAATTAATACACGAAGGCTATACTTTGGTGTGACCTCTAAAGGCAGGACATCTTGAAGCAGGGACCCGCAGGTCAGAGGTGGATTCAAGGATGTTCCAACTTGCAATTGGTTGAGGAGGCACAACTTTGTCTAAAAATTTGGGATCAGCAAAAAAATAATGTTAGTTCCGGCTCATGAGCATGGCCTCCTCCAGGCCCCTCAGGAAGAAATTTAGACCAAAGAATGGCAGTTGGAGTTCAGTCTCAGCTCCCCCTTGTCCGAGGTCTACAGAACATTTAGTGGGTGTCCAGGTTTCTGAAAAAACAATTCAGGGACACGTGTTAAGATGTTATCTTTAGTTTCTATGGGGAACCAAACATTTCATCACTCAAATTTCCTTGGCTGTTGTTTTAAGCTATGATTACCTTCTTGCTTATCAAGTTCTCGTTTGATTCTCAAAGCTAGCTGGGTGCCTGGAATTTCTCTTGAAGGAACTCAATATTTGTATTTAGTTCCATGCTTGGCAAGGAGCAGGGTGGGTGGTGGGGAGCTGCAGGTCCCTAAGAGAGGTCCCTGCTTTATCTCAGTATCATCAGGGTTCATGGAGGAGCTGGTGTTTGAGAGCATGAGCTGTGGAGAACATGGTGAATAAAAAAGAAAAGCCAATGTATGAATCAGGAAGCAGGGGAGGTGTTCTGGGAATAGTGAGCCATTTGGTTCCCTGGGTGCACAATGAGCAGCAACAAAAGAGGGTGGAGAGGAACGGGGGCCCAGCTTAGAGAAGCAGGGGCTGGTATCACAGTGTGAATTCCCAGGGCCACATTGCTCAGTTTCAAATCCCCACTCTGCCTTTTGCTAGCTTTGTGGCCTTAAGAGTAACTTCTATGTACCTCAGTTTCTTCAGCTGTAAAACAGGATCAGTAATAGTGCCTGCATCATAGGGTTGTAAGAATGAAATGGGTTAATATGTAAGAATAAAGTGTTCAGAACCACACCTGGCATGTAGCAAACGCAGCATGAGAGATGGCTGCCGAGATCATTACCATGGAGGATCCGAGAGGTCAGGGTGAAGCATTTGTTCAGTTTGGACAGAGAGCCAGGAAAGCCCTCTGAGCTGGGACAGGAAAAAATTGGACCTAGACTTTGAGACAATGGGTCTGGCGTGAGGTAAGGGAGGGAACGAAATGGGAATGGCAGTTGGGAATTGGAGAAGTGATCATGGGCTCCAGGCTGTGGCAGAGGGAGTTCTCCCCCTGAAGATAATGTGGGTAGCTTCCAAGGGCTTCTTAGCATTCGGGTGGCTGTACCCCTTAAGGCTCCTACTCTTCGCTCAAACCACCTGATTACAATGTAAAGGACCATGAAAGGGGTTTAATATCTGCGACAGGAAAAGCTGCTCTCCAAAGAGTGGAAAGTAACTCTTGATATATCAAAAGGAAAACCGACCTCTAAGAGCTTCCAGTTTTCTTTCTGTGTCCTGAACTAAGACTGAAAGGAAGCTAAGGATGTCTTGTTTAAAAGGACACACAGGTCTTCACAAAAGAGAACAGACACTTCCCTCTTCGGAAGGTGTTGAGTATTACTTTAAAATTCCCTTCTAAAGGCTTGTCCCAAAATCTATGTTCTTACTGTGTGCTATTTCCATAAGATAAAATAACAGTGATCCTTCTTAAAATGCAAAATATCACCTGTCCCACACAAATTTAATGTGGCAACAAGAGTAATGTATTCCATTAACCAGAAGCCAGTCACTAATGAGGCCCCAAAGGACAGCTGGATTTGACTGAGACCCTAGAGGACAAATTGATCTAGAGCTCTGAATGAGATGCTGGCATGGGTGAGGGTCCAAGCAAAAGCACAGGACAGGGAGAGTGTGAGAAGGAAGCCACATAAAGGAAGCAAATGCAGAAAGGAGAACAAAGTGGCTTAGGGAATATATTTGCCAATCTCAAAATTTTGTTGTAAACCAGCCTTGCCCTAACATGTTTGATGAAACTTACATCTGCCACCAAACTGGAAAACCTTGGTCCTCAGTGCCACCTGACTTAACGCTCTCTCCTGTTAGCTGCATGATGGTACACCCCTGCCAGGGACCACTACTCACTCATTTTCCCCAGGAAAAAGGAAAATGAGAGAATGTTTACAGTTTTTATAGTTTTAATCCTCAGTGGTTTCAGATGGTCTGAAGGGAACAGGTTGAGTCACCCCTTCCATGCAGCCCAAAGATGCCATGAAAATATCAATGTCTAGGCTCCCTACAATTTAATGAGAAGAGTGTGACAGGCCAGAATGAATCAAAACACAGGTACAGAACAAAGATAGGACTTTAAGCTGACCTACAGAGCAGTTGGTTGTTAATCACTCCAGGAATTAAATTAAAAGAGCTTCTCTCTGGTCCTGTAATAGGGACAGCAGTACCACAGACCTCTTTGTGGGCTGCAGCAAGCTCCTTTCCTTCCAGCCAACAGGTGACTGTTTCCCTTTTCCCCAGGGAGGAAAACCACACGTGTTTAATTAGGGGAGAAATAGCCAATTCAGCCAGAAAGGGAGCCATCTGGAGATAGATTCACCAACTCACTGGACATGACAGGGCACATCCTCAAGTCTGTCCAGGGAACCCTGGGGTCCCGAGGGACTGGCATCCCCAAGAAACAGCTCTTAAATTGGTTCCCCATTTGCTGCCGAGTGCACACCCTGCATTCAGGGCAGAGACCACTGCTTCATGGCACCTGGAGACGTAGGCAGATTAATGAGTCAGTCACCGACACACACTCACCTGTGCTGCCATGGCTAACGAATCCCACGTGTACTGCCAAGCTGGGAGGGGAGACACAAACTTGGGCTCTGCAGCTACTTAGCCCTTCTGACAAAGCTAAAAGAGTATAATGACCCGGTAACTCTGAAGAATAACATCTTGTCAGGACAGTGACGAAACAGGCATATCCCCACATGAAAAATGAGTGCCCTTCCAACAACTGTGAATCAGTCACAGCCTCCTCGCAGCACAGGGGTCAGAATTTCTGCCTCTCATTTACGCGGAAACTGGCGTTTGAAAGCTATCACTCCGGATTCACTTTGATACCCTCTGCAAGGAAAACTTCATCTGCTTGTATTTGCTAACCAGATTCAAACAAATTAATTGTGATTCATTTCCATCGAGAAACACTCATGCCGCCAGAGCCCTGTGCAAAACAAGTTTCAGAGTCAAGAGTGTGGTGCTTTTCCTGGGATTTTCTATGTAGGTTACCATGGTACTCTCTCTGAACATATTTCCTATTTAAAATATACAAAAATACCACAGGAACTATTTGGGCAATGTCTGGAGGGAACCGCCCACAACTAATGCACATGCATCTCACATTATTTTACAGCTGGTTAGATTGGCTTCCAGCAGAACTGGTTTATTTAGTCTTTTTCTAAGTCATACAATTATTATTTCTGTGACTTTCCATCTGAGGAAACTGGAGCAGAGTGAAGTGGTCCAGTCACACCACAGCTAGTGTGAGCTGAGAAAGAATCAGGCTCTGGTGGCAGGACAGCCAGGACTAGCCCCCGTCCACTGCATCTGCCCCATGGATGGATCAAGCACAGGGGCCCTGAAAATCTCTACCACCTTCAGCTCACATTCACCCCACTTTCTGTCCCAGGTGTAATGAATTTCAATTACTTTCATACAGTTAATTTCATTGCCTTTTCTAGGGATTGATCCTCTTTTAAAATAATGACACCTTACAAGGGAAACACCCCGGGAGTACCTCACTGGGAAGAGTTCATAAACGGATTTCTTCTATTATAGGAGGAATGTCAAGCACTGGGAGAAGGTTGGGTTGAGTGGCTGGAAATGAGAAGGATGCTGAAATGAGGGTAAACAATTTGGAAAGAGAATGTGGGAAAAAAACAGACATATTTTGCCTGTTGCAGTTTTTCCAAGGATTGTTGTCCCTTTCTCTCTTTTCTCTTCCTCATCTGCAAGAAGGAACATCTTAAGAGATGTCCCATCTGCTTATAAAGGTCTGGGGATGAAAAATATATATATATTCTTTATCAGCCAAAACAAACATGTGCAATTCTTTAGCAAATGTATATCCAAACCTTACATAGGCTAATATTTTTTCATGGGTCTCCCTGTGTTGCCCAGGCTGGTCTCAAACTCCTAGGCTCAAGCAATCCTCCCGCCTCAGCCTCCTGAGTAGTCAAAATCAAAGAATTTCCAGTTTTGTTTGGGACTTTTTCACCTGTAGCAGAGACATAATATGCAATGCTGCGAATTTTTCTCACGAGTTTACTGGGTGCAGTGACTCTTAGGACTTTAATGGCAAGAGTTCTCTTGTAGTGCTTCTCTCCCAGGCCTGCCTCCATACATACAGGTGGCCAATATCTACCCTGACTTGTAAATTCCTAAGACATACCAGTATGTAGTCTTCAATTTGCTCCAGGATTTGATATGCACTTGAACTACACTGGATTTTCAGAGCTGAAGGACAGAAGAGGAACTAACACAGTTACATAAGTCCGGGCAACATCCCTTGCTTTTGCCTTGCCCTGAAAAACTGAGCAACTCTGAAACATGACCAAGAAAATTCAGCTTCAAGAATCTCACCTAGTGAAGAGGTAC
Source organism: Theropithecus gelada (assembly GCF_003255815.1). Lineage (NCBI taxonomy): Eukaryota > Metazoa > Chordata > Mammalia > Primates > Cercopithecidae > Theropithecus > Theropithecus gelada. Next base: position 49,145,523 of record NC_037683.1, on the reverse strand, counting down.
CTCAGAGCACATCCCAGCAAACATCCCCCAAGTGCCTCACATATAATAATAAGCTATGCCTGATTAGCTTTTCCCATCACAGTTATGTGGCAGGGGCTGCTGACCTGGGGAAAAAATCTTCTATATTCTAGAGAAAAGTTGGTGTCTACTCTTTCTGGACAGTTTTTCAGGGATATCTGCCCCTTCTTATCACATACCTCCCTCAAGCAGCCTGCTTTTAGCTACCTGTGAGAAAAGTGATCAGAGCAAGGTAAACATATGAAGCCCCCTGAAAACTCTGCACTCTCATTCTAACCGTGTATTGGAGCCAAGATGGTGGGTCTGCCTTGTCAGGTGCATCCCGCATCATGAATTTTTATTATTATTTTTTTGAGACAGAGTCTTGCTCTGTTGCCAGGCTGGAGTGCAATGGCACGATCTCAGCTCACTGCAACCTCCGCCTTCCAGGTTCAAGCGATTCTCCTGCCTCAGCCTCCTGAGAAGCTGGGATTACAGACATGCACCACCACACCTGGTTTAGTAGAGATGGGGTTTCACCATGTTGACCAAGCTGGTCTCGAACTCCTGACCTTGTGATACACCCAACTCGGCCTCCCAAAGTGCTGGGATTACAGGCGTAAGCCACCACGCCTGGCCCACATCATGATTTTTGCCCCAGCCATGCCCTCACCTGTGCTATTATTCAGTTAACATCTTTCTTTAAGTGGCCTCAATTAATCTTTTTAATAAAGAGTAGGAAAACTTAAGAGAGTCAAAAGCATCTTACTACCAAAGTAATTCCCATTTTTCCCTGACAATCAGAAGCACTGACATAAAACAGAAAAACAAACAACTTTCTCATGATGTGACTTAATGATAAGCTCTTGTCTCTTGACCATCTAAAATCACCTACTGGCTGATCCAAAGGTAGTGAGTTATCCCAATTGATTGTTCACAGCCAGTTACAGATCAAACTGCTTGTTCTACGCTTTCTCCTCTTCTCATTACTGCACTTGACTAGTCTAAGACTAAATAAATATTAATAAGTAAATAAATAAAATCACCTAGTAGTATGACCTCATGTTTGGGGATGAGGGCCTCTAGGAAAAGCCCAAGCTCCCTCTCGCACACCTGCACATGCATACACATGTACACATCCACACCCCACTTTCCACACACGTGTCACCAGGGAGAAACTCGGATCCGTCATCAAGTACCTCACACTGGGCCATAGCTGTCAGCAGAGATTGGGACCTTGGATGCTTACACCAAAAGGATTAAGTCTAATGTGACATGGCGCCCTTCCTAGATCTCTTCCAGATCACCCCTCCTCCTTCACTTCTTCCCACTCCACTGAGTGGTCAGAAAGCCCAGAGGCTGCCTCCCACTTACGGGGCTCCCAGCTCCCACACTCACCCCTTGGAAAAAAACAAATCTGGGGGACCCAGAGGAGGCATGGAGAGAACAGCTGAAGCTAGCCTGTTTGGGGCCTCCAAGAAAAGAATTCTGAGCTCTGCATAGGTCTTTTGGACCTTCTTTCATCCAGAGCCTTAGGATCCTGGAGTGGATCCCAAGGAGCCTTGAGCTGTGGGACATAGGAACTTCTCTTGCTCAAAGTGGTTCTGCTCAGTCAGCAGGATCTGAATGTCATTTCCTCTGACAGTCAACCCTAAACTTTGTTAACAAGTGACAACACTGAGTGGACAACCCTGTGTTTTTATTACCCTGCCCACCTAATTAAGCTTCATTAAGCTGGAAAGAGGCGACATTTGGATAATGCCAACCAGAATAATTGTTCCCTGAATAATTGTATTAATTATATAAGCCAATCATGACTGAACAGAAATAATGGAAAGTATATTACTTCTAATAAGGCAAGTAATAAACTTGAAACAGCACTTACCATTTAAAACATTTTTATACTAAAATTCTCTTTTGAAGCCCCATAAAGACATTATATCATATTAATAGTTATTACCATTTGTTGGCCCTGACTATATACCAAGTACTGTGTTAGGATTCTAATAAGCACTATGTCATTTTATCCTTATAGCTTCCCTAAGAAGTAGTCAGACTCACCCCCATTGTATGCATTAGGTAACTGAGGCTAAGGGAGGCTAAATACATGCCCAAGAGAACAGAGCTTTATAAATTGCAGAGCCAGGATCTCAAATCCTGTGCCTTAAACAGTTCAATAATATCACCCTAGATCCTAAACTACCTCCGCTCATACACACGAATCATGGAAAGCAGAAAATGAGAGAGCTTAAATACCATTGTCTATAGAACAGAGGATACATTTGCCTTATTTTGAGCTTTTACCAACCCAGTAGAGGTTTGGAGAAAAGGCTTTTAGTTTAATTCTAATATTTTGCTACTTGAGTCTTTCACTTTTAGGTAAAGAGCCTCCATTAATGAATGAAAGTGATTTTTAAAAGGGCATGGCTTAGGACCTTTGAGTATCTTTTTTGGTTTTAAGTAACACAAATAACCTGGCTGGTAATGCGTCATAACCAGAAATCCAAATGGAAATTTTCCACTTGATGGTTGGCTTTTGAAAGATGGCCTTAATGTTCCCCTCAGCATGACAAACTTTAGACAGCTTTCTCTGACATCCCTTTCTTAGAGCATTTATTTTAGAAAACTTGCAATTGTAAATTATTTCTGATCCTTTGAGATGTACATCTTCTCCCAGCCTCTTGCCACTTTTGTAACCCAGGAATATCTTTCTTAAGGATCTGGGGGCCATCCTTTGAAATGTAATTATCAAGAAAGACAGTGCCCCTATCTCCCAGACTTTGTAGAAGACTAAGAACCTAACTCAGTAAAGACCAACTAGGCCTAATTGACCAACCTACTCCCTAACATACTCTAGTACTTTTCCACTAGCTCACCCAGAGCTTTAAAAATGCTCTCTCTCTTGTTTTAGTGGAGTTGAGTTCAATCCCTCTCCTCTATTGCAATCATCTTGAATAGCCTTCCTTGACTAACTCCATCTGGTGCAATTTTTCTTTGATTTACTGTAACCCATGCCAACACATCTTCTCATACTGGTGATGACTGTGTGCCTGTCACGACCCAGGGACTGCAGATGCTCTTATAAGATGATGAGGTGGAAATGAGTGCTTGTGGGTTTGGGGGCCATTTCTGATCCATGTCTTCTACTCCCCTGTGATCAGCTAGCAGGGAGGCTATAGGGAAATCATCCCAATATTGGCAAAAATCACCACATTCAGCCTGTCTCAGACCTCCACCTGTACCCATGTCCCTATCACCAGGGCTACTTTCCACTCTTTGGAGCATCACTTAGGTTCATATGAGCTTCTTCAGGGAAGTAAACGCCCCCTGAACTGAACTCAAGTAGAATACACCTGGAAATGTTTGGGACTGTGATGGTTAATATTAAGTGTCAACTTGATTGGATAGAAGGATGCAAAGTATTGTTTCTGAGTGTATCTGCGTGCTTCCAAGTGTTGCCAGAAGAGATTAACATTGGAGTCAGTGGACTGGGAGAGGAAGACCCACCCTCAGGAAGACCCACCCACACTGTGGGTGGCCACCATCCAATTAGCTGCCAGTACAGCTAGAAAAAGCAGGCAGAAGAAGGTGGAAGAATCTGATTTGCTGGGTCTTCCAGCCTTCATCTTTCTCCCGTGCCAGATGCTTCCTGCCCTTGAACATCAGACTCCAAGTTCTTTGGCTTTTGGACTCTGGACTTACACCAGTGGTTTGTCAGGGGCTCTCAGGCCTTTGGCCACAGACTGAAGGCTGCACTATTGGCTTACCTACTTTTGAGCTTTTGGGTCTCGGACTGGGCCACTACTGGCTTCCTTGCTCCTCAACTTGCAGATGGCCTATCACAGGACTTCACCTTGTGATCGTGTGAGTCAATGCTGCTTAATAAACTCCCTTTCATATATGCATACATTCTATTAGTTCTGTCCCTCTAGAGAACCCTGACTAATACAGGGACCCTACTATCCTGAAGACCGTGAAGAATGTGCAGATCACAATCGGCTCACTGAAACAATAACCTTATATTTCACAAAATTTCCATCCAGCTTGCACTGTCTTCTGTGCAGAGCCCCAGTGATGTTTCCCCCTCCCCTAAACACTCCCCCTGCTCATCAAGCCGTGCAAGTTCTCATCTAAGCAGTTGTGATGTTAATGCCCTGTATTGGACCTATTTGGATTCGACAAATAGAACCTTAAAAGAATAAAAGGTTTTAAGGGTTTTTTTTAGAAGGCAGCAGACGGAGGAATTACCACATAATTTGATGTGTGACTGTGAATTTGATGTGTGACTGTGATCTGAGAGACCAAAATAAAAGCCCCTTTATTGACTAAGATGAACCCTAAGGTTAAGGAAGCAGAAGTTACCTATGGGTTGAGGGTTCAGGGATCAGCTGGCATGGCAACTTCCTAAATTCCTACAGTTATAAGAAAAACCATTCTTGCTAAACTCTATAACTAGGAGCTACTGGGAAAATTATCAGCTGGTGCACAACCCAGACCACTAGAATGCTGACTGGACAGAGGACCAGCCCTACAAACATTCTTTCCTGATAAGCAACTGCAGACCTTCAGCCAATTTCAGCAGCTTACGGAGACTTCACACAAACTGTCTTTGTGTCCTATAGTTCACCTTCTGATGTAAAGAGCCAAATTTCACCTCATTTTAATGCTAAAACCTGGCCCCAAAGTGAACACGCAATGTATGTCATATATACATTTGCCCAATGAACATCCATTCCCCTCCCCTCATAAATATGTATAACCTTTCCCCCAAACCTGCTGGATATGTGTGACTATTGTGTGATGCAGGCCCTGTGAGGCATAAAACCCAACTTGCCCTTTCCCTCTTTGAAGAGAGAGCACCTTCAGTCCACACCAGAGACTGCCCCTTCCCAGTGTGCAAACTGCTATCACCAATAAAACTCTCCTTTCTGTTATTTAGCCAACCTGGTGGTCTTTTGGACAACATGGGAAAGCACACAAACTAGACCCTTGGAAAAGCAGATCTTTCACCCTCTGCCAGAGGGGGCATCTCACCTTAGCTGGTTACCTCCATTGAGGAGGCTGTGTTCACAGTGCAACAGTGAGAGAAATATAACATAGCTGATTTCATCTTGCTTCTAGTTGCAAAAGTTAACTGCCTTCATTTGTTCTTGCCTGTAAGCCAAGCTAACTGTAGGAGGAATTCAGTTTAACATTAAAGCAAGGATGTTAATATTCCCTTCCCAAAACTAACCCCCAAAGAGACGAGGAGAGCATACACACAAGTAGCAATGTTATGTTAAAGATTTATAGGAGCATTGTGACCTGACCAAGGACAAAGATGTTCTGCAACCCCCTCAGACTCTGGCTGACACCCAGATATCTGTGGTCACCTGTCATATCCTGACCGCAACCCCCTTCTTGTTCCCCCTTTCCCAGTATAAAAAGAAGCCTGAGATTCATGCCTTTAAGATGGTTCTTTAGTCTGCCATCTTCTTGGTTTGCTGCCTCTCCAAAATAAAGTTGCCTTTCTCATCCCAACACCTTGTCTCTTGACTTATTGGCTGTCATGAGGCAAACAGTATAAGCTTTGGATTTGGCCACAGCTGCATCTCCAAGTAGACAACATCAAGGCATTTTGGTCCCAACAACTCCAGCAACACTGGCCTAGTCAGTGAGAAAAATTCATGGATTGAGAATCTACAAGCCTATGAAGGAAGTTATAAATTAAGTCTAGAGTAAGAAAACATGAAACTAACACTTAATGTGTGTCAAATTTGTGCCACGTGCTTTGCACTTCCTTTTATCATCCTAACAACCTTGACAGGTAAGTACTGTCATCCCCATTTTAGGTCACACAGACAGGAAAGCTCTGAGCTATGATTCAAAATGGTGTCTGTTTAATTTCAAAGCCTGTTGTCTTTTCACTGTACAATGCTACACACTTAACTTTCAGGAGTAACTAATAAGCCTCTAACTCTTGTTTCTTTACTCCCTAAGGGAATGTAGCCATTTGTTTAGCATTCAGAGGATTTGGTCTGTGGTTCAGGCAGCAAACATTTTACAAGGGGTGTGTAATTAAATGAGGTAGAGATTGACGGAGAAGATTATGCTGTGAAGTTAACATATCTGGTTTAAACATGTTGCATGTGGTGTCCACGTAGGATATGCAGATGGAGGGGTCTAAGGGACATTTGTCACCATTGGCCTATAGCTCATGAGAGGTCTAGGATAAAGATGACTTGGGAGTTTTCATCAGCAGAGTTGTTTGCAAACCATAAATGTGGATGAAATTGCCCAACTTGAATATAAAGACTGAGGAGACAGAGGGCCAAAAACAAAGTCCTAAAACCAACAGAAAAAGGAAACAGGGGAAGAGACCTGGAGAAAGGTCAGCCAAAAAGGTGGGAAGGGAGAAAAGAGAATGGTGAGTGGAGAAGAGGGGAGAGATGGAAGAGATGATAAATAGCATCCTGCACCTCAACAGGATCAAGTGAAGTAAGAACTAACAAAAGGCCCCAGGGCTAGGTAATGCTTCGGGGCAGAGGATAATTTATAATAGATTGAGGAGCAGAAACAATCAATGGAGATGACTTTAATGATAACAAGTAATATTTCAGAGTGCTTAATAGAAGCAGGCACCTTTTACATACGGTACCTCACTTAATCCTTATAGCGACCCCATGAGTAAAGTACTCATACCATCTCCACTTGATGGATGAGGAAAGCAAGGCAGAAGGAGGTGACACAATTTATCCAATGTCTCAAATCTAGTACATAGCAACAATCTGATTTGAATCCAGGCAATCTGACTTTCTTATCCTGAGGCTAAATCGCTTCTCTAAGTAGAAGAAAAAAAGACAGGATTAAAGTTAAGTAAGAGAAGGTGCCAAAGGAAGTTTTCTATACATGTTTGATTTTGGATGGGAAAGTTCTGAGTATGTTTTTAGACTGAGAGAAAGGGATCAGTGGAGAAAGTCTGAAGATCTGAGAAAGAAAAAAGAGTTAGAACAAGGTCCCACAGGAAGAAGGCAAGATCAGAAGCAATTCTTTATCCAATATTAACTCCTCAAATCCTCAGTGAATGCCTGTGTGACAGGCTCGGCTTGGCATTGGGGAATCAATGGTGAACTTGATTCCCAAAGAGGCCCTGACCTCAGGAAGCATCCAGGCTAGCAGTGGGGCGACAGGTGAGAAACAAGGAAAGAGACAAACATAGGCCCTCGTGTGTGCGGTGAAGGAAACACCCCAAGTGCTGGATAGAAAATGATCTTCCATAAATGATGACACTAAAACTAAAGCCTGAAGTTTAGGGAAGAGCCTTATAGAGACTGGAGGGGAGAGGCCAAGGTGGGGAGTCATGGGGAGAAGGGGACAAGGTGCTGCAAGAGGAAAGCAGAATCTGCCGGGTGTCTTTTAAAAATACTGCTGGGAGGATGAGGGATAAAAAACTACATATTGGGTACAATGGACACTACTCGGGTGATGGGTGCACTAAGATTTCAGACTTCACTATACAATTCATCCATGTTACGAAAAACCACTTGTAACCCTAAAACTATTGAAATAAAAATAAATAAATAAAATTAAATAAATTAAAAATACTGTTGACCAGATCTCACGTCATACAAATGTGAAAGAAAAATAGAATCTCAGGACCCCAAATTCACTACGCCAAAGGGAGAGTTAAACTTGGGAACTGAGTCATGCAAAAACTGCCTTCCTTTTGTTCCCAGATAGCTGTAATTTCACATGCTTACTTTAGCTTACTTAAAATGTAGATTTCCTGAGCCCTAATCAGAGCCTCACAAGAATGTAACCACTGGCCTCATTGCTTGCTCTCTCCCTCTTTTTTTTCCTTCCCTTCCTGCTTGCTCTTTCTCCTTTACATATTAATGTTTCCAAAACCATCTTTGGAAAAAGTGCAAGTCACAGGTCCTACTGTGATTTTTGTTTCTTTTTCCCGGGCGCATCCTCAACCTTGGCAAAATGAACCGCTAATTAATTGAGATCTGCTTCAGTCACTTTTCGGTTTGCCCCAATTAAAGCAGAATGCCTGGTGAGGCACGTGGGCATAGCCATGCTTTTGAGCTTCCCAGTGCAGTCTGGGAAGAGAGCTATCATTTTAGGGCAAGCATTTCTTGAAGACCACAGTAAGAAGTTTGCTTTTTAGTGAGGATGCAATTGGAAGTATCTGGGAGGTTTCAAGCAGAAAAATGACATCCTCATCTTCACTGGTTTAAACTATCAAAAGAACTAATTGGTGGAAAGAAACCAGCTTTATGAAAGAGGAAACTTTTCTAAAACAAGAACAAAAGAAGGAGAGAGAAGTACTTTTATAGATAAGTTTAAAAGTGAAAAGGAAAGTTTACATCTAAGAACTTCTGTTTTCTCTAAGAAAGGAAAGACTTGGCCCCACCTGCAATGATTGAGGGGCATGTGGCTCAAAGAAGAAATGGGAGATCAGAAACAGCCAACAAAGGAAACAGGAAAGGAAGGCATCTGGTCAATAAGAAGAGCTAGAGGCACCAGGAGCCTCAGCCCTGAAACAAGCTCCTTAGGGAGTTTATCTTAGGTGGAGCCCTCATCATCAGGTGAGGTTATGTAAGCATCTCTGCTGTGCAGAAGGAGAGTCTGAGGCCTGTTAGACTGACCAAGAGACACAAACGTAGAGCAAGTGCAGATTAAAAAAGAGGTAGCACAGAGTTGAGCATTATCAATAGGTAACCACTCTAGAGATTGAGCATGGATTCCAGGCTGCATGAAAAAGAAAAGCTTGTTAGGTTGGAACAGTTGAGATCCTGGAGGCTTGGAGCAGCTGAAGAACAGATTTAGTGAGACAGAGAGAAGAGATGGAAGGATGTGGACTCAGGGTGGGACTTTTTTTTTAAGGAGCAGTTTCAAGCAATGATGAGGTCTGGGTTGTGACTACAGGAACAGCAGCAGCAGCATCTAGTTTACCCACCACAGTGTTCAGAGAACTATGCAAGTCAACAGACTTTTGTTTATGAACTGAAGGCTCAGAACATGACACACCAAAGTATGCCACTTTAGTATAAAGATTATTTTGAGCTGAAGGCAGGTGAGAATCTGCAGACACAGAAAAAAAGCTCTCTACCCTCTTCCTATTTGCCTAAAAGAAGGGCATAAATTTCCCACACTCTTATCATCCCAGAAATAGCACTGAGAGAAATCTACATAACAAACATTACTTAAATAACCCTTATCTTCCATTAGTTTCTACCACATATTTGCCGTCCCACAATTTACTGCCACTAGAAGCTCAAACCCCTTTCCTTTGTCTTGTCAAATGTATTGCCCTTTGTTAAAATGGTATATAAACCTTCAGGTCTAACTACTTCTTTGGGTTTTTATTTCATTTCTGTGAGCCCCTCATATGCATATAAAATAAACCTTTTTCTCCTGTTAATCTGTCTTTTGTTGGTTCAATTCCAGTCATTGGACCTAAGAGTGTAGAGGAAAAAGCCTTTACTCCTGTCTGGTAGGACATTAGATAGACTCCGAATTAAAAGTGCCCTACAACCACCAAGCACTAGAGTATTATTGTTATGAGATACTGGAGAGATAGACTTGGGTCATATGCTTGATGGTGTTCTGGCACCTTCCTTGAAGCACTTAAACCCTGAAGATCAACAATTATTGACCTCTATTATCTCAGTGGGTGGGAAAGTTCTCTTTAAAAACAATTCACACCATCATGCCATCAAAAAACTAAAATCAATGACTCAATTCAAAATGTCACTCTGTTGCTGACACCCAGTTCTGACAACCCCTGTGGTTATTTCTGTCTTGGAAACAAGCTTATCAACATCTTGGTTGGCCAATTGCAGGATTCTTTCCCCAGTCAACTGGAAGTTCGACTGTGAAGGCCAGCTGAAAACTTAGGAACCACTTTGGAGAAGTGAAGGTAAGAAATACGAACTAAAGCTTCAAGCCCCCAGCTCTAAAGAGCACCAGAGTAAAGAGTTAAGATTACTGGCTCAGTGATGAGATCTGGCATCAAGCTACATCTCCGACTTACCAGCTGGGTAGACTTACATAAATTTGATTCTTACTGTCCTCTTCTGTAGAGTGGATTCATAATACCTATGAATGAAACCTTTGTTACAAAGGTTAAACAAGATCAAGTACATAAAGCACTAAGCACAGGGTTTGACACATAGCAAATGTTCATTAAACCATAGCTACTTTTATCATTATTATTATTATCATTACTATTATCAGATCCCCAAATAGCATGCCGAGAGTAATGAACTGCTTCCAAGTCTTGCTGAAGGATTGTAGCCTCTTTAAAGAACTCTCCAAAGTGATTACACAGCAGCTGGAGGGTGCAGGCAGGAGAACCCTGATTTGTAGCCACAAGCAATTTCACGCTATTACATGATATCTATCACTGGGTGCACATTTTGCTCTCAGGAGCCATATAAGGTGTCTCCCATTCACCTCTGGACGGTTGTCTGAGATTTCCTCCCAAAGGTCTTTGGGAATTCATTCATCTGTCCACTTAATGCATGTAGATATGCATATAGATATGCATATATAGAGATATGTAGATGTATCTCATACACCTACTCTACTGTAGGTCAAATATCTACCATGCAAAGAGGATTTAAAAAATAAAGAAGACTAGCCCTTCCTTCCCCTAGAGCCTGTGATCAAGGAGGGGTGGGCAATTAGACAGCCATGACAACACTGAGAGGTAGAAGCCATGAGGGAAGAGCAGTGTGGCCAGGAAGTTCAGGGAGGGGCACCTCACCCACGTGAGGGTTTAGAGAAGGCTCCTAGTCTAGACACTGAGCAGTAGGTAGCCAGGTAAGGTGAGAGCTGTGGGTGTGTTGAGCAGAGAAAGACTGAGTGCTAAGGCACTGTGGCCTGAAGGTGTGAGCAGATACTAAGAGGTTAGTATGAGTAAGCATGGCACAGACAGTGGGCCAGGGCAGAAACCCCACCATCAAACCACACCCAGGCCATGCAGGGTCTGTGAGCAGTGTTACGGGAGCCAATGTGGGGTTTTAAATAGAAGCATGAGAGGGTTGGGTTTGCCTTTTAGGAAGATCGCTCTGATGCATTATGTAATTTAAAACAAATTTTTTTTAAGTGGAGAAAATAAAGATGAGCATGGTTATAGTGTAGATTAAAAAAGTGGTGGGGGAGGGATGGGTAAGACTGGAGGCAGGGAGCCCCACTTGGAGGCTGTTCCTATAATCTGAGCAAGGGACAATGGTGCCCTGGTCAGAGATGGAGAGAAGGACAGTGATGAAGCTTCAGGACCTGGTGACTGCTAGGAGTGGTGGGAGAGGGAGAAGGAGGGGTCGAGAATGATGTCAGGGTGTGTCTGCCTTGGTGGATGGACATGCCATTCTCTGAAAAACTGAAAATGGGAGGAAAAGAAGCAGTACTGAAGGGGGAAGAGTATGGGATTCAGTATTGGACATGTTGAGGTGGAGATGCCTGAGGGACACTACTCGAGGATGACAAGCAGGAGTGAAATAATCCCCCCTGGAATGCAGGAAGAAATCTGAGCTGGCAACAGTCTTCAGGGTCTCTGGCAGAGAGGTCCCAGCATAAGCCATGGGAGCAGCTTAGAGCATCTACAGAGAGGGAGTAGTTAGGAGATGACAGGGCTTAGGGTAGGATTATGGGTATCATCAACTTCACACCCCCAGGAGGAGCATCTGTAGGAGCCTGAGAAGGATCAACTGATACATCAAAGGAAAACCTGGAAAATGAGGAATGGTGATGCTCAAATGAAAACTGTTTCAAGAAGGAGGAATGAGGCCAGGTGCAGTGGCTCATACCTGTAATCACTAGCACTTTGGGAGGCTGAGGTGGTCGGATCACTTGAGGTCAGAGGTTCGAGACCAGCCTGGCCAAATGGCAAAACCCCTCTCTAAGTTTACAGAGACCTGAGCATGTTTAAATGCTAACAGGAAGAAGTCAGTAGAGAGGAGGAGGCTGAGGGGGCAGGAAGAAGATGTAAGACGCGCCAGGCTGAGCCTGAAAGGAGCTGAACCCAGGCTTCCAGTCACCTCTCCATGGTGGAGACAGCCCTAAGGGTCTCAGATCACCCCAGAGTTCACCATCCCAGTGAGGAGGAGAGGAAAGACAGGGAGGAAGGGACAAAGGAACATGTAAATTAGACAACCAGGACCACATCAGTTTGTAAGTTACTAGTACCAGGCCCCAATTACTGAAAGTACCACCATTTTGGCATAATGTGATTAAAACTTATTTTTAAAGTTATTCCATGAAACAAAGTTTTTTAGTTTTTTACCAAAATAAATTTTTAGATCCTGTAAATGCTTAGAAAAGGGAATCCCAACTGGCAGCCTGTATATCCAATCCAGCTGGCATATAAGTATTTTGCCTAAACAGTGTTAGAAAATATAGGAAATTTCACTTAAAAATCTAGACTGCTAAATTCTTTTGAAAATGAAGATCTGGCAACACCAGCACTGCATGGCATCCCTCAGATGGGCTGCTCTGCCCCCATTGAAAAGGGGCAAATGCATTCCATCCAGCTTGTCGTGGCCTCACCAAGCCTCTTTCCTGGCCCCAAGAGGCAAACTCCTCTGCCCTTGCACAAAGGTGGGTCCTATGGTGCTGTTGTCTGTCCCAGCCCTACCTTATGATGGAGCACCTTCCAAGTGCCAAGCAGAGTTTGAAGACACTAGGGATACAGCAGTAGCTGCTACACTCTTCCTGTTCAGAGAGCTTAGAAACTGGGGAGGCCAATGGAGCTCTAATCTCAGCAGGATGGGGCTGCTGGCATCCTTTAACAATGCAGATTTAACTTTGCATGTAGAAAATATTCCAGCTGTCTGCTCATCCCACACACCCACTGATGAACAAAAGCACATTCAGAATGGATGCTCAATTCACTATAGAAATTTTGACACCAATTTCCTGGAGTTTGACATTGTATTGTGACACACTGCTTTAGCAATCAGGCCAGACCCCTGCCTGAAGAGGTCAGGGAGGAGAATAATTCAGTGTAACACAAGAGAATTTAAAAGAGCACTGGAATGTTTTTGGCAATAGCAGTTTCATTGCATTTCTTCATTTTTCTTTACAAGCTGGAATCATTTCCAATATTGTGCCAGTATCTGACCTGGTCTTTGCTAGACTTAACTGAAGATAGATTAAAACAATAGAGCAGGTATGACCCGCAGGGCTCAGAGGATTTATTTGTTTTCCTAAAACTCTTGCAGCTGATCATTTGGCCAATGTAAGCATCTGCCTGCCTGTGTCCCTTGAGAGTACTATTTTAAGGAGAAGGTGCTTTGTGGAACAGAAGGGATTTTTCACTACTGAGCCTTCCCCTCTTCCTTCTGCAGAGACAATGGGGAAAATATATTTGATAAAGTTTTAGTGGGAACTGAAAAAAGCACATCACATAAAAGTATGACCTTTATCTTTTACATTAGAATTAATTTTCATTGAATAAGAAGCAAAGAAGGATGAAAACACCAAAGGTCCCAAATAACTTAATACAATAAAACAAAACCATAATATTCCTGTTTTGAGAACTAGTGCTAATCGGAAACTCTGAAGGGGAATGGACATTGAGGTAAGGGAAGCAGGTTGTTCTAAATTTCTGGCAAAGACAGTAACAAGATTTGGAAGTGAGCTCACGAAGGCTGCTCTGTTGACCCAGTGGACCTCCCTCCCTTCCTCCCTCCCTCTGTTCCAAACCAAGGTAACAGCATAGCACAGTGAATTATGGATTAGGGACTGTTTGCCTGGGGCAGACCTGGATTTGAACCCTAGCTCTGCTACTAACTAGCTGGGTAACCTTGTTACCCAACCTCCCTAAGCTTTAGCTTCCTCACTTATCAAAGGGGATTGTTAACACACATTTCAGAGGATTGTGGTGAGAATGGAATAAGAAGCGTTTGCAAAGTAGCTGGTCCGTAGCAAGTATTCAGTAAGGGGCACCAAGAAACAGACAGTTCTTCTGAGTGTACAGTCAAATATAATAATGAGGACCTTTTCATAATATCAGTTATCAAAATTTGACATCTGAATTCCTGTATTCCTAATCTAATTTTCAAACTATTCAAGTGTACATTATGTAAATCTAAAGAACCACTATTAAAGCTAAGGTGAGAGCTTGAGGCGAGGGATACTGGGAGGCAAAGGGGATAAAAGACTGATATGAGAGGGAGAATTACTTTTTACTGTTCCCTTTTACACACTTAGAAATTATTTCCATCCATATTATTGTATAATTTAGAAATAATTAAATTGACCCATTTTAAGTGTACAGTTTAATGAATTTGGAAAATGAATATAATCATGTCATTATGTAACCACTCACTCAAGATATACAAGAGTTGTAACACCCTAAAAATACCGTATGCCCCTTTGCAGTCAATACCCTCCTCCACACAGGCCCAGGCAACACCCATCTGCTCTCTGACATGATCTTTTTGCCTCTTCTAGAATATCATATAAATGGAATCATACAGTATGTGGTATTTGGCTTTTTGCTTAGTATGTTTTTGAAATTCATCCACATCATGGCCTGTATTACTATTTCATTCTATTTTATGGCTGAGCAATTATCCATAGTATGGATATATAACAATGTGTTGATCCATTCACCAGTTGATGGACATTTAGGTTGTTCCCAGTTTGGGGCTCTCATGAATAATGCTGCTGTTACAAATCTGTGTTGCACCATTTACATTTTGCTCCAAATGCATGTATTCACACTTTAAAGATCAGAGTGTGGGAAGAATCACCTCTCTGAATAACTAGAACCTGGAATAAATGAATATAATTACAGTTTGGCTGGCCAAAATTTATATAACTTCTCTCCACATTCAATACTCAGTGTCTTTTTATGTATTATGTATGTAAATATACAAGAAGTATATGTCTTCTGCTAAGCAGTATACATGTGGTTGATTTCCCCAACAGACAACACAAATCAAATCACTATGATGATGTTAAATGTTTCCCTATGGCCTTAAGAGTGTTTGATTTTCCTTAAAAACTAATCTTTAACAACTGCATGCAGCAACATGCAGGAGACGTGAATACTCACATTTGGAACAAAAGAATACGTAAGTTCAAATACAGGATGCTATGGTTTGAATGTGTGTTCCCTCCAAAACTCATGTTGAACATAATCCCCAAGGTAGCAGTATGGAGAGGCCTTTAAGGGGTGATGGGGACATGAGAGATTTGCCCTCATGAATGGACTAACTCATTCATGGATTAATGGGCTATAATGGGAGTGGGACTGGTGGCTTTATAAGAAGAGTAAGTGAGATCAGAGCACGCTCAGCCCCTCGCCATGCGATGCCCTGTGCAGGGCTGGGACTCTGCAGAGGGTCCTTAACAACAACAAGACCCTCATCAGATACGGCCCCTTGACTTTGAACTTCTCAGCCTTCATAACTGTAAGAAATAAATTTATTTTATTTATAAATTATCCAGTTTCTGTTACTTTATTATAAGCAACTGAAAACAGCTTAAGACACAGGCAAAATTAATTTGTGGAGATAAAAATTAGATAAGTGGTTACCTCTGGCAGGAGTCAGATGTATTGACTGTTGCAGGGAGGGAGAGATGGGGAAAGGAGTGTGATCGAGTCTTAGGGTGCTGGAAATGTTCTTTATTTTCATCTGGGTGCTGGTTCCATGTTTGTATACATAAATAAAAATTCATCAAGCTGTGCAATTAAGATGAGTGCACTTTACTGTGTATACGTTGACCTCAATACAACATTTAAAAGCTAATAATAATAATCTTTCAATCTGGGATCAAAACAGATTGTATGTGTGACCACCTGGCATTATTCCTGGCACATAATAAATGGTGATTAATAAATATTCATGCCAGGCATGGCAGCTCATGCCTGTAATCCTAGCACTTTGGGAGGCCAAGGTGGGCAGATCACTTGAGGCCAGGAGTTCAAGACCAGCCTGGCCAAAATAGCAAAACCCCATCTCTACTACAAATACAAAGATTAGCCAGGTGTGGTGATGTGCACCTGTGATCCCAGCTACTCGGGAGGCTGAGGCATGAGAATCACTTGAAGCCAAGAGGCAGAGATTGCAGTGAGCCAAGATGGTGCCACTGCACTCCAGCCTGGGCAACAGAGCAAGACTCTGTCTTAAATAAATAAATAAACAAACAAAATAAATAAATGTTCATGTATCTCTATTGCTTTCATTTACAAAGAAAATGTTTGGCAAAATGTTAACATTACATACATGGGGTTTAAATATTTACCCTTCTTTTGGCCTGTGAAGATTTGGTCACTTTTTCTCCTCTGAAAATTAATGCACCATGGAGTAGAGGGAGGAGTGCAGAGTGGGCTTTACACATCCTATCAGAGTGGGCTTTACACATCCTATCAGAGCCGGCTCTTTACACATCCTATCAGAGTGGGCTTTACACATCCTATCTTGTCTTACCTTACTGGATCCCAGCACATATTTTCAGCTGGACATTGGACTTATGTGGAATCTCAAAGGTTTTGTGCAGAGGTACTAGGTCCAGGGCCATGCTTGCTATTTGCCTAGCATGGAGGATCCCACTGGCCTTGGGTACCCCAGATGCCACCATATTTGAAAATACATGAAAAAATGGCACACTTGAATGAACTAAAGCAGATTGTAATTTTTTAAGGCTGCTGGCAAGGGTTTTCTATCCAAAACCTTTATCTGTACCTTCCCTTGCAGCTTGGAAAGTTTATTCAGGCCAGAGGGTTCGAAAAGCATTTCAAGGAATGGGTCTCTGAGAGCAAAAGTCACTACAAGGTTTGGTGCTCTGGACATGAACTGATCCAACAAACATTTCTGGTCCATGAAGTAAACAGACTGCCTCTTGACAATGATTAGTCAGTGCTTCTTGCTTCTTATGTTCAAGCAGCACTGATTTCCTTGTCTTTCTGACATAGCCTTGTTCTTAATACTCAGACTCAAGACAAATATGAGAAACAGTTTGGGAGCGGCCAGCAATGTTTGGGTCAATTTCTTATAGTTCTTTCATACTGAGAATAGGAACTCTGGGCCAAAGCTATTGAGGGCCACAGAAATAATGAAATGATGTCCTGAAAGTTAGTTATTTGACTTCCACAAGACGATTTAGCACAATGCGAGAAGTACTTATGAAATGGCAGTCCAATAGCATGCAAGAGTCAAAGGGCTTCCAGGGATATGGAAAATTCATAAAAATCGAGTCCTGGGCTCAATGCTGCAAGCTATAAACAAAATGGATTTCCTACCTCAAAGTTGAATGATGTGTCTCGAAAAAGCTGGCCTTCTTTAGAGATGCATAACAAAAATCTTAGAAACTTGAAACTGTAATTTGTAAGAGGTTCTCCAGAGTGGGATACAGAGTATTAGAGGTTTCTGCAAGAGATGAGACTAGAAAGCTAGCGCAGAAAAGGTTAATAGAGCAGTATTAGCAGGATCAGAACACTGCTGAATCATAGTGTGCATTGGTACAATAAAGAATAAGAACTTAGATGCTAAGACACTAACCTTGAATGTATGAATGATGGAATAGCTGATTGTTTGAGAGTTTAATTGAAATTGTGATGCTGAATGATATCTTCAACCTTTTCTGACACTGTTGCTTAAATGAGTGGGTAGACACTCTCCGTTCAGCACACCCCATCTATTTCTGCCTGGATGCCGAAGGTGCTGCTTCGAGACACCATTCAGCAGACACACATGCATGTGCCCGCACACACACACACACACACACACGGCTGTCATGACAACTGAGGCATGGACATTGAGGCCATATCTGAACGGAGCCAGTAATTTAGACACCTTGGTAAAGGTGTTTTGTTTTGGGGGTGAGGGAACTTTTTTGTCTACCCAGCAGCAGCAAAAACCCATCTTTCTACCCTGCAGACAGTGGTCCTTCCTAACTAAGTGCTCAATCCTGGGATCTTGGGATACTAAAACAAGGCATCATTATTTCTCTCTTTTTTTGATAACAATTTATTTTCTCTTTTTGCAAATTATTTCTTTCTTTTTCCTTTTTTTTTATTATACTTTAAGTTCTAGGGTACATATGCATGACGTGCATTATTTCTCAAAAGAGTTCTCTGGATGAGATTTACCCAACTCTTACAGGTTCTAACCCACAAGGGGTCACAGTAAAAATAACTGCCAAGCCAGTCTCACTGAGTGTATTGGTTCCACGGAAACATTGTTTGACCTCTTGGGGACCACTTATGTTAACCCACCACTTGGTGTTTTCATTTGCAAACATTCTGAAGGTCAGTTTGAATTTGATTGTTTTAGGGTCTGATAATTCACTTAGATAGTGACTCAAAATCTAAATTAAAGTCAAAAATCTAAATTAAAGCCCAAATCATCAGAAAGAGTAAGATACACCCAACGAAGATGCCTAATTTACAATCATGAAGAAACAATTCAGTTCATGTCAAAAGATTTATTGAATGCCTTAGACACAAGGAAAATTGTCATCAATAATAAGCATTTTCTAAGCAATTACTTTGGGTGGACACATAGGCTCAGAGAGATATAAGGCTCAGGGAAGTCTATGAATACCAGTCACATTGTAAAGCCACACAAGGCATATACCAACTAGTTAGAAAAGTGGGTGATTAGAAAAGCTTTGGGCAAAGTTTCTAGAGGTAAGTAAGACTTAAGCTGAGCCTCATGGAAGGCAAAGTGTTTCTGCATTTTAGAAATAAAGGGAGAAATTTACAGGTGAAAAAAAAAACAACTGCATGGTATGGGACTGTTTGAGTGGAGATGTCCTGTAGAAGAGCAATGGGAAATAAGGCTGTGTAGTAAATAATTAACCTTACCAAAAAGAAGTCTGGCTTTTGCCCTCAGGTACTGGGAGTTGGTTCCTAGGCCCCTAGAATGCCCTGCCTAAGTCTTTGTTGCTGGGGAGCTTTGGCTACTGACAGCCTACCAATGTGATTTGTGATTGTGGCCTGAGGGCCACGCAGTGTCATTTACGACCTCTGGAGGAACAACTAAAGATATTAGCTTGATCTCCAATCTCCAGAAGTGGCTGGAAACTCAAGGTCAGCCACTCAGGCAGGATGTGATCAGGCCCCAATAAATCTCTGAACACCAAAGGCTAAGGTGATCTTTCATGGTTGGCAACACTTTGTGTGTCTCATTGCACAGGGTGACCAGGAGGAAGCAGTGTTGTCCATGACGTCATAGGGAGAAAATGACTGGCAGCTGGCACTAGACCCGGCCTGGATTCTGCCCCATGTGTCTCCTCTCTTAGCTGATTTTAATTCGTGTCCTTTTACTGTAATAAAACTACAATAAGAAGTACAGCACTTCCTTGAGTTCTGTGAGTCATTCTAGTAAATTATTGAACTTGAGGGTGGTTGTGGGAGTCCCTAAATTTGTAGCCAGCTGGTCTGAAATAAGGATGATCCGGGGCATCACCAAACTTGCAGCTGATGTCAGAAGTGAGGGAAGTCACATGAGGACTCTTCCCTCAAACTGCACAGTTGTCTTAACTCATCGCAAAGGCTGAAGAAGTTAGTTACGTGGGGCATTGAATGCAAGCCTGAAGAGTCTGGATATGATGCCATAGGCAGTTATATTCTTGAGCAAGAGAACAAGATAAGCTTCATCTCATAATAGTGTAAGAGACAGGATGCTTAGAGGACTGTGTTTCATCCAGATGTGGGAAGATGAAGGTCTGAACCAGCCCTGAAGCAGAAAAGGAAAGGCTGTGTGAATAATAACAATGACTGAGCATATGCCATGCCAGGCATCCTAAGCGCTCCATGTGCTTTTAATCCTCAAAACAATCTTAATATGGCAGGCAACATTCTCCTCTCCATTTCACAGACCAAAAAACTGAAGCACAGAGAGACTACTTTGCCCAAAATCATCCAGCAGGAAGTGGCACAGCTGAGATTTGAACCCAGCTGGAATCTGACTCATAACCATTATCTCACACAAGTGCTACCACATGGAAGACATCGTGGTAAAAAGACCAACAGGATTTGCTGACTGGCCACCTGGATATAAGACAAAAAAGCCAGGAAGAGGACAGGACAATTCTAGGGTTTTCCATATTGATAAAGAGAAAGTGTAGATGTTCCTATAGCCCAAATTGCCTATTTCACCTTGAGCAAAAAGGACATGAGCTAAGGAGATCTAAGTCATGGGCGGCTCAAATTTGCCAGCTAACAAAGGGAACCTGGCTAAGTCATTTAGCTTTCCTGGGCCTAAGGTTCCTCGTCAGTTGGAGTAAATCTCTAAATTCCCTACCAGTCACAAGAAGCAAAGTAGTAAGTGATCAGTAGCATGTGCTCTTAAATCAGACAGGTTTAAGATCTAGTACCTGTGACTAAGTACCTGACTCTGCATTTATCAGCTACATGACCTTAGACAAGTAACTGGGCCTTGGCATTCCCATCTGGGAAATGGGGATTATAATAACATCTGGGTTATAGAAATGTTGTGAAGATATTTACCATAATCAAATAATCTATGTCAAGCCCTTAGCACAATGCCTGACATATGACTAAGTATTTGATACATGACAGTTTTATTGTTAGTTTTCATGCAATGAGATAACATAGAACGTAGCCCCAAAACCACCATTCCAGATGATTCCATTGGCCAAACTCAGAGGCGAATAATTAATTTTTTAATCATTATTAATAAAGACATGAGAAAAGCGTACCATGTTTTAACTACCCTGGATGCAAGTGTATGGTTATGTTATTCTACTGTGTGAGTCATTATTGTCCAGTGCTGTGATGATATATACCATAAGCATAAAAGTTCACATGATGCATGATAAAATTGTGCAACAATAAAACAGACAGCATTAAAGGATGAAGATTCAGCATCACTTCAGATTTTGACCAAAACACAAGTTAATCAGCACATCCATGAAGCAAAACAAAGCAGAAAGTCAGTTACAGTCAAATCCTAAATGCCTAAGTACTTAATCTATTTTTCATCAACTCCAAGCAAAATTTACTTCAAATTTAGCCAAAAGATTATTTCCATTTTCTTTTTTTTTTCCTTCAGCGGTGGCCATCAGAGATAGTGTTATGACCCTCACCCACACTTCTGTATAATGAGCTTACCTTTGGAGAATAAAGGGAAATCCTTTAAATCTGAGGGTTATTAAAAATAAAAATCCCTGCTTACTATGTAGTTAGTGCCCTGTATTTACCCATTAATTGCTAGATATATTAAAAGTTATTATCTTTGCTGGGAGCAGGTTTGGGTCTAAACACCTGTTCAATGGTTCTGAATTAGAGGCAAGAGGAAGAAAAGCCCAGAGATAATAGTAAAATGCAAATCAAATGTGGTTTAATTACATTGTCATGTACGATAGCAACTTTAATTTCATGATGCAGTGTTTTATGGTAATGAAAAGAAACACAAGGAATTGCAGGAACACAATAGTTTCATCAACATTAACCTCATAATGCAGTATTTTTCAGTAATGAATGGAAAGAAAAGGAACTGTGTGGGTTGCAGTGACTCACCGCAGCAACCTTCACGAGCAGCAGGTAGAATAATGAAGGTGACGGGAGAAGGAGCATTTCCTTTTCAACATGGTTATTGGTCTCAGTCCTTCTATGTGTTACTAGACTGTACCCTGAAGGCAGAGAACCCATCTATCACATTCAGCCTCATGCCCTTTAGAGCTCCAGTGTTAACACAGTGCCTGGCACATACTGGTTTTTCAATTACTGTGCATTGAAAAAATGAATCGTAAATACTTTCCAAATCTATTTTCAGTTTGCCTGATGGCTAACAAAACATTTCATTGTTCCCTTCTCAATTTATACGATTAAAAATGAAATTACAATTGGTAATGATTATTGATATTATAATTTTATCTAAATATTTGTTCTGTGTGTCTTTCAAAATTCACTACTTTTCCTCACTGGCCATGAGGAAAGGAAAACACCTCTGTCAGTAAAAAGTTGGAGACCATTGAGCTAAGTGCCGGAAAGTCTGACCACAAAAAATAAAAATATAAAACTAGTTTGTTTCCCTTATTATTGAAAAGGATGGCTCTCAAATCAAAGCAGTAGACATTTCCTCGGGGCCAACAATGAGAAAAGGCATAGGCACAATTGAGGCTACTAAGAAGATTTGCTTTCTAGGAGCTTACAACTTAAGAAAGTTAGAATGTTTATATAAATGGTTACTATCCATTAATTCCAAGCTTTGTCTCCACTAAAAATTAATATTATTCTATGTCTAAAGGAATACCTACCCATACGTCCATAGTCACTCACATGCATTTCCTATCATCTCCATGTTGTAGACATCATAATGGTCTATAATTTTCCCAAAGGTGGTATAGAACTTGTCCAGTAGGTCCACTACCTGATACAGTGTGCTGGTGTGGAAAGTTGAGGGAAGACTACTATGTCACTGGAATGGAGCAAGGAGGTAGAAAAAGAGTAAAATCAGGCAAAATAATTGGCAAGACCTAATTAAGCAATAGTACTTCCTTGTTTGGCACAATTTTTTAAAGCTCTCAGAAATCTGAGCCAGGGAAACCAGAAAGTTATGAGTCAGTTAATTGATTTAGAAAATATCCTTAGTTGTTTGTAACATGTTTGGTTGGGATTTCGTTTGGGTTTGCTTTTGGTGTTTGGGTGTTGGTTTTGTTTGGGTTTTGCTTAGCTTCATTTTAGACAGTGTTGGCACATTCAAAGCTAGGGAAGCTGGGTGCATGAGAGCTCTATCCGCTAACATCTGGACTCCCCTATTTCTGTTGATCAAGTGAGTGGGTTTATATAACAAGAGATTTACATAGATTGAGACAGCTGTGCAAACTCATTTAGAGAAGTCCCAGGTCAAGATTAATTTGCTTCCCAGTTATCCTGATTCCTACCTACATTCTAGTTTGTTTGTCTGTTTGTTTGTTTGTCTGTCTGTTTGTTTGTTTGTTTGTTGAGATAGTCTCTCTCTCTGTCATTCAGGCCAGAGTGCAGTGGCTTAATTGTAGCTCACTGTGACCTTGAACTCCTGGGCTCAAGTGATCTTCCCACCTCAGCCTCTTGAGTAGATAGGACAACAGGCACTCGCCACCATGCCCGTCTAATGTTTTGTAATTTTTGTAGAGACAGGTTCTCTCTGTTTCTCTGGTTGGTATTAAACTCCTAGTTTCAAGTGATCCTCCCACCACAGCCTTCTAAAATCTTTTATTTTTTGGTTGTTAGTGATGCTTTCACATCTTCAGACAGATTTCTTTGAGGTTATACTAGCCTCTGCTGGAGAGAGGGTCTTTCGCCTTTTTCCTCCCAGGAGGGAGTCTGTATCAATGACATGGCATGGCTTTAAACTCTAAAGAGCCGGTCTTTAAACTCTATGCCTCAGTTTATTCATCTGTAAAACAAGGAAGCTCCCTTGACCCCCAGTTAGAAACTGACTGCTTTGAGTAACTGCAGTAAACTGCAAATCATCTGCAAGGCTTCCACCTCACAGCTTGCAACTTCAATTTATGGGATTTTATCAGAAATTTCTAAACTTTCCCCCATGCAAGGCAACCCTGGTTCTGCCTCATCACAGATGGGGTCATTGTATGCTTTGTTATAGCAGGGAAGAACTATATGGCTTATTTACTTCAGATTAAAAAAAAGAAAAAGAAAAGAAACATTCCCTGAAATGAAGTATAGTATTCTAAAGCAATTTCCTGCTGTTTTTGCTAACCTGCATGCCTTCTAGCTGTAAGAAATTGATTTAAGTTAAAAAAATAATAATAAGGTGGTGGGGGTGGAGGGACTTAACCAAATCACACCAACGTATTTTATTAACAACATGCCTAAGTGGTAGGCTTGCTGCCGCTTGATTCAAATGCCTACATTTTCTTCTTTTGCAGATATTATTTACTCTCCACCTACTGCCAGTCACGCACAAATTGCATAACACTGTAGATTGCTCCAACTGTCTGCCTTTCGAGCTGAAATCCTAATGCCAGTCATGTTAATTTACCTGAAAAGATGGACACACTGAGGTATCTCTCAGCCAGGCAAGGTTGGTCTTGTCTTAGGTCATCAGCAACTTGTTTCAGTAGCATGCCTGTTTTTAGGTATGAATCCGAACAGTTAATTACCCTTAAGAAAAAAGACACACGGGGGCCCATTGTTATGCCTGCAGCATCATTTTTTACCATTGGCACTCTCGATTGTTCTGTCCTCCATACACAGTAAGTAGGGTATGGTTTATATACTTTTTGCTGGGCCACAGTGGATTTGTACCAAGTCAAGTGTATTCCTTAACCCAGTCTTCCCTAGGGCCACTGTTGAGATGGGGTCAGGGGTGCTGCTAGGAGTGGACAGAAAGGAGAGTCAATTGGAGGAATGGAAGCTCTGCCTGCAACCTCATTAGGATCGATCTTTACTCATCTAGCACTTTGGTCATTGAGATTGATGCCTCCCCTAACTTAAAATACCTATGGGAACCAGGACCTCTCAGGGTGCGTTAAGCAGGCCGAGCTTCTACCCTGCAGTGATTTGCAATTTCCTTGTTGTGAGCAGTGGCAGCATTGTTAGTTCAGAGAGCTGGGCTTTGCCCTTTGGGCAGGTCGTGGGGCTTTTTGCTCCCAAGAGGTGGCTATACCTTCCTCATGGGGAGTTTTTTTCTAAACAGGAAGTGGTGCATGAACAATTTTACCATGTCCTCCTTTAGTCTTGAGGATTAAAAATCTTAAGTTATTGAATCGTTAGGCTGTCGGAAGAAAAAAGTCAACTAAGATGGCCATTCTGTCTACAGGGTAAAAACAATCAGAGTGATTTACTGGGCACATTCAGCACTCATTTCCCTTGCAGGAAGCTTGGGACCCCCTGGAGGGATAAAGGATGAATATTTATTGGAGCCTAATAACGGTGGAAAACCTAATTTTGTATTTTTTTCTGTGAAAGAAAAAGGGTGATATTTATATATTTCCCTCAGGAATTTCTGTCTCAATATGATTTTTGCTCTACATATTCATAATCTACCCTGGTAATATTGTCTGCTAAATACTTATCAATGCAGCAAGATCTGGCTATATTGCTTCATCGTTAATTGAGGAATATAAAATGCAGTCAGGCCTCTAATCAGTATTAACAGAGCACCTACCATGCCCCAAGCACTGGACTAGGCACTGAGGGATATAAAAATGAAGAAAATTTAGTTATGCCACACAAGAATTACATAATCCTGCTAGATAAACAGAAATGTGTACAGTTAATCACATATGTATACTACTTGAATATAAAAGTCAGGCTTGCCATGGCCAGGAGAAGGTTTAAAGGGTTACATAGGAAGTATTGACATGTTTCTACCCAAAGGGGGGATATCTTTTATTTCATATAGATTTAGAAAGTGATTCATCTCACCAAAAGGAAGAGATTAACTAATCCAGGCTACAGAATAGGACTGGCAAAGACCCCAAAGGCTTATGAAAATGAACAACTTGGATTAGCTTGGTTCTTCATTCTTGAGCTGCCTTTGAGAATATGGATGAAAACATGGGTCCTCTCCTAGAAAAATGTACATATATACCCAGTTTTGCATGTAATTTCAGGGATTCATGGGCCACTTGAAACTTCAACATGGACTGTCTAGAGCACCAAATTTAGATAAGCAGACAAAAGAGCCAACAAGGACATTCTAGTAAACGTCAATATTTGGAAGTAATAAGGCATTTAGAGGAAGTCAAGCAGAGAAGAACCATTGAAAGAAACTATGGCATTGTCAGAATTGAGTTGGACTGTGGGGGCTATTTATCCAGGGCAGCTCACTGGGTCATCAGGCATCACCAGTTGGTAAAATATCCATGTAAATGCAATAAAATGGATGTATTAGTCTGTTCTCAGGCTGATAATAAAGACATACCCAGGACCGGGTAATTTACAAAGGAAAGAGGATTAATGGACTCACAGTTCCACATGGCTGAGGAGGCCTCACAATCATGGCGGAAGGCAAGAAGAAGCAAGTCATGTCTTACATGGAAGGCAGCAGGCAAAGAGAGAAATGAGAGCCAAGTGAAAGGGGTTTCCCCTTATAAAACCATCAGATTTCATGAGATCTATTCACTACCACAGGAACAGCATGGGGGAAACCTCCCCCATGATTCAATTATATTCTGCCGAGTCCCTCCCATAACATGTGGGAGTTATGGGAGCTATAATTCAAGATGAGATTTTCTCCATTGATACAGCCAAACTGTATCAATGGAGAAAAATGTATTTACCAAAAATCCCTCTAGAGGGGCTTACCGTACATAACTGAATGGAATACTTGGATAGCCCACTTAGGAAAGCAATGACACCTCTAAAGGACATATTCTCTAATAACATAGTCATCAAACCGCCTTCCTAGAAAGACAGGTCAGATTAACTACTTGGCTTTTGTTTTGCTCAGTAGACTCTGTAGGTTTGGGGCCAAAGCTGAACTGCTTGGGGTAGGGCTGGGGTAGTGGAAGCTGGGAGGCTTTTTTGCCTTCAATCCTATATAGTCAGTACTTACCTCCCTCTCTCTATCATCATCACCACCATCACTATGGTCATTATCAACATCATCACTAACACTTGTTCTACTCCAGGCACTGTCTAAACACTACACAGACTAACAGTGAATGCTCACAACTCTCCTATGATGTAGACATTATGATGTCAATTTTATAGGTAAGCAAGAATGGAAGAGATGAAATTGAAACCCAGGGAGTCTAAATCTAGAGCCCTCTTAGCCACAACACAATACTGATAACATTCAAATAAAACAGTTTTGTTTTGTTTTGTTTTTTGAGATGGAGTCTCACATTGTCACTGGGGCTGGAATGCAATGGCGTGATCTTGGCTCACTACAACCTCCGCCTCCTGGGTTCCCACGATTCTCCTGCCTCAGGCTCCTGAGTAACTGGGATTGCAGGTGCACACCACCACACCTGGCTAATTGTTTGTATTTTTAGTAGAGATGGGGTTTCAATATGTTGGCCAGATTGGTCTCGAACTCCTGACCTTGTGATCCACCTGCCTTGGCCTCCCAAAGTGCTGGGATTACAGGCATGAGCCACCGTGTCTAGCCAATAAAACAGTTTTAAAGGACAGAAAACTTTGGGACTTCCCAGGTTGCCCATATGCCTTGGTTTGAACCTATATGTTGTAGACCTTCCTTGAGTCAGAGAAGATGGAGGAGAAACAAAATAGCATTGTGTCCTTGAAGCCAAAGGACAAAAAGGAAAGAGTGATAACTTTCTCAAGTTTTTAGAGACGTGGCCTAGGGTGAGGACTGAAAAGTAATTGTTGGCATAAGTTGTGGGCTTGGCATAAGTCGTGGGCTTGGCGAGGACAGTTCCTGTAGAGTGATGAGGGTGCAGATTGCAAAGGGTTGAGGAGCAAATGAGAAGTGGAGAGGAATCGAGTAGATACTACTTTTTCAAATTATTTAGACAAGAGAACAGAAAACAAATTTACTTTGGGATGAGGAACTTCAAATTAAACCCCCCTACCAGCCGGCCATGGTGGCTCACACCTACCTGTAATCCCTATAAAGCACATTGGGAGGCTGAGGTGGGACGATTGCTTGAAGCCAGGAGTTCAAGGCTGCAGTAAGCTATGGTTGTGCCACTGCACTCTAGCTTGGGTGGCAGAGTGAGACATCACCTCTAAAAAAAATGAATGAATTAATTAATTAATTAATTTAATTTAATAAACCTCCCTGCTCTGCTCTTTCGTAGGAGAACAGTTGCGGCACTCCTATTAAAAACTAGGCACAAAGTTTCTTATCGTCATCTCACTTAATTTTCACAATAGACTCATTAGGGTTACCTCCCACATTTTACAGATGAAAATACAGAGGCTCAAAGGGATTGAGTCACACAGCCAAGAAAGCGGCAGAAGCCAACTCTGAACTCAGGATGGTCTGGCTCTGAAATTCCTGACATTTCACTTAATTAAAAGAAAGGAAGACTGCACATATTTATAAACTGAGGTGAAAGAGTTAGAACCAAAGGAGACACTGGGGTTATGGGATGCAACGGAGAAAGAAAATAACTGATAGGGCAAGGCACACTAATGATTGCCTTTCTACTGGGTCCTTCCTTTAGCTATTGCATCTCCTAAATTTAATAAAAGTCTGTTGACTACTCAAGCTACAGTTTCATTTCTCTACTCCTCTTTAGAGCAAAACTCCTGAGAAGAGTTGCCCAAACTTGCGGTCTCCCTCCACTTCCTCTTGCCCTATTGTCCCCCGAACACACTCCAAAGCAGGCTTTTTCTCCTCCATGCTACCTGGAAACTGCTCTTGTTAAGGCCACCAGGGATCTCTCAATTGTCACATGCAGAGGTTGATTTAAGAATCAACTTTACCTTGCTTGGCCAGCCACAGTATTTAACACAGTTGACCACAGTTCATTCCCTTCTGCGGGAGGTACTTTTCTCACTTGACTTTGGGGACACTACCTAATCTTGATTCCTGCCACTCTATCACAGTCCTCCATGCTGGCTTGTCTTTTCTCTCTCTCCCAGGCCTCAACATTGAGGGACCACAGAGTGCAGCAGGCAGATCTCTTCTCTTCTGTATCTATATTCACTGTCCTAGGGGAGCTCATGTGGTCTCATAGTTTAAATACACAATCTATCAGCATATGCTGATTACTCTCAAATTTATACACCTAGCCTGGAACTCCTTGAACTTCAAATTTGTATAGCCAATGTTTAACTGACATCCCCACTTGAAGAGCTAATAGTCTTCTTAAAATAACATGTCCTAAATCTTGATTTTTCTTCCCAAAAGTAACTTCTCTCCAAGACTTTAAGAAACAGCAACTCCACGTTCTCAACGGCTCAAGCCAAAAATATACAAAGCATCTTTGATTCCTTCCATTCACATCGCACATCCAAGAGCTAATCCAAGAGCAAATGCTACAATATCTAACTCTAAAATAATCCTTTATTAGACCACTTCTCACTAATTTATTGCTACATCTTCAGTTGAAGCCAGCACTACCCTTCCTATGGACTTAACCTCCTAACTGGGAACTCTGGCTCCACATTTACCTCTCTTACCATCTTCTTTATCCAGCAACCAAAGCATTCATTATAAAACAGAAGTCAGATCATATTTTTCCTTTGCTCAACCCTCCAAGTGCTTCTCACAGCACTCAGAAATCTGCAGTCCTTACTAAAGTGTCCAAAGCCATGCTTAAGTTTGTCCCAACTACCTCTTATACTTTATCTTCTACTTCTTTACCCCACCATCTCACTCACCAGCCCCGCGCTGTCCCTCAAATTTGCCAACCATTTTCCTACCTCTGCCCCTCCTGCCCCTCTGCCCCTAAAAGTCACTCAGCTCATTTATGGTTCTGGCCACACCATAGAAAACAGCAGCCCCAGTCACTCTCTCACTCCTTACATGGTTTTACTCTCCTTCTTGCATTTATCATCACCTGATGTATCACATATTTATTTACTAGTCGGTGCCTTTTCTGTCTTCCTCCACTAGACTATAAGTCCTTGTGAACTGCTGTATTGTCTGCCTATTACAATGCCTAACACAGAGCAGATAATTAGTAAGTATTTGTGCAATGTCTAAATAAAAGGAAGCAGAAGAATGGGTTCCAGAACCCAAGTGAAGAGGTTGGCCTCAGAAAGTCGAAGGCACAGCTCTTCTGTTTGCAGAATAAGAAACGAGGCAGAGATGGGCCTCAATTTGGTAAGTTTCATGATAGTTGGAAGTCAGTCAGTTTCATACTTTATGACTTGTAATTGGGAAGACATGGTGGTAAAGCCAGGTGATTCGTTGGGAATGAGGAGAGATGAGATTAAAAAGGGATGTAAGGAAAGAAGTAAAGATTAGTAATGGCTATCATGGCAATTAGGGATAGATAAAAAGATTGCTGAACAGCTGTAGTTCTGGTGGCCCAGAAATATCTATATCAATGCCTGGAATTACATATCTGGATCCTAAGATAGATGGAGGCTTAAAACTTCAAGTATGGAAATCATTGGCATATAGGTGGTGGTGGAAACTGGGAGCTGGAACTAAATCAGAAGGTTTGTTTGTTTGTTTATTTATTTATTTATTTATGTTATTTTATTTTAAGTCTTGCTCTACCGACCAGGCTGGAGTACAGTGGCGCAATCTTGGCTCACTGCAACCTCCACCTCCCCAGTTCAAGCAATTCTCCTGTCTCAGCCTCCTAAGTAACTGGGACTACAGACACATGCCACCACATCTGGCTAATTTTTGTATTTTTAGTAGAGACTGGGTTTCACCATATTGGTCAGGCTGGTCTCAAACTCCTGACCTCGGGTGATCCACCCAGCTCAGCCTCCCAAAGTGCTGGGATAACAAGCATGAGCCACCACACCCAGCCTAAATCAGAGGGTTTAGAATGAATAAAAAGCATGCCAGGAATAGACCCAAAGAACAACTGTCAATGTCCAACACGTATGAAAGATGCAAAGTTGCTGAAAAGACTGAGAAGGAGTAAGCTGAGCAGTGGAAGGTGAACCAGGTGAGAGGGAGTAGGGAAATATACGGAGGAGAGAGTTTCAAAAAGAAGAGAGAGGTCAGCCATGTCCAGTGCTGAAAAGAGGTCAAAAAGAAGAACCAATTATCCCAATTGGTTACTAAAGAATTATGGGTTTGGCAACTATTGTGCTACCAGATGTTTACTGATTTTAGTGCATTAAAACAATGCTTAGTTTACTTATTAAACTGCTAGTCAGTTTAAACTGCAAGCTGGTTGCATATTAGAATCCACCAGTGAGCTTTTAAAATACCAATGCCTGAATCTTCTCCCCAAATAATTATAGCAAAATATCTGAGAGTTGGGGCACAGGCATTAGTTTATTATAAAAGCCCCCAGAGGACGGTAATGTGGAAATTCTGTGCAAGGGGGAGCTGGGCTTTGTACAATAACACATGGGGAACCTCTATGCCTGGTACATTCTGGGCAATCCGAGCCCACCCAAAAAGATTATAAACCAGGGCAGAGGACAGAAAACTTTGGACCCGGAGATAATGGGAACAATCTGTTGAGATGCTGGTGGGCCTTTCCTGGGTACCTGTATTAGTCTGTTTTCACACTGCTATAAAGAAATGCCTGAGACTGGGTAATTTACAAAGGAAAGAGATCTAATTGACTCACAGTTCTACATGGCTGGAGAGGTTTCAGGAAACTTACAAGCACGGCAGAAGGCAAAGGGAAAGCAGACACCTTCTTCACAAGGCAGCAAGGGAGAGACTGAAGGAAGGAGGAGCTGCCAAACACTTAAAACCATCAGTTCTCGTGAGAACTCCCTCACTATCATGAGAACAGGATGGGGGAACCACCCCCATGTTCCAACCACCTTCCATCACGTCCCTACCTCCAAACATAGGGATTACAATTCAAGATGAGATTTGGGTGGAGACACAGAGCCAAACCATATTAGCACCTAAGCCTGGGGATGTGACGGCCACTCTCTCTGCCAGGTACCTGCTACTGACTTGCTTCCTTGGTTTGGTAGATCATTAAAATAAAGATCCTAGTTGACTCACTTATAAATAATAATAGTAATTGCATCTATTACTGCATTTGTACCAAGCATTTTCTGAGTGTTACATGCATTAATTCATTTAGTATGAATGACACTTCTATGGAGTAGGTATAGTTTCTAAACCTATTTCATAGGATAAACAAATTGAAGCTCACAAAGTGACTTGCCCAAGGTCATGAATCTAGAAGAAAGTGGAGCTGGGATACTTGTCCAGTTCCAGTTCACTTCACAACAAAAGATCTGATCCGTGTCTATGTTACACCGGTTCCCTTCCACCATGAGGGTTGGAATCCTCAACCTGCCTGAGTGCCTGCCCTGCAGCCTCCAAGGAGGGCTGCTCTCTCAGCTCCACTTCCCCAGAGTCTGGACACTTCCTTCCAAGACTCATGCACAGCTGCCCGAGATCCAGTGTTGATATGAAATTATTTCGTTGGCATTTGAGGTAGAGATTTGTCTTTTACCTTTACCCTTTGATGCACAGTAACTTCTGCTAAAAGGGCTGAGAATTACTGAAATCCTAGTAAAAACGAGAACTGATCCTTAAAACTCCATGTAAGCAGAACATAAAATTCTACAACAAAGATGTAAAATTGTCATTTCCATGGCTTCAACAATTAGCTCTCAGAAAAGAACACTTCAGAGAAACAAGTTAAGTAGAAATACATGGACTAACCAAATCAGCTTTTATTATTGACATTGTACTTCAATATGGCATTACTTACTACAGAGCAAGTGGTCTGTTTTGTGTTTTTCATGGATTAGGTCATGGGTCCTTTCTGCCACAAATGCTTTCAGATGTTTGCCGTACTTCTCCATCTAAGCATTAATCACAAAGGGAAAGTACTTCATAGGAACACGTTGCTCCCTGTGTATTAATTTCTGACTCTTTGAAAGCTCCTAGAAGGTAGGGGAATTTCAGTAGGGAGCTACTGGGCTTGTAATTATTACCTGCTTGGGATCTAATAACCAAGCCAGCTGAGTGCTCCCTGTGAGGGAGTGCACCACTGAGCCTTACCCTGAATGCTATGGCAAATCCATACCTGAACAAGTGAGCCTCAATCAGCTACTTGTGTACAGTTCATGAAGAAGGCTTACCAGGGGCGTCATCATGTCTGCCACACTATCTTTGTTGGGATTTATTTTGTTTAAAGATTCTTTATTTGCTGAAACACAGGTCTTTGGAATGAGCTGTTTTTCCTGTACCCCCTAATAAAGTGCAGCGATTAAAAGTAGCAATCAAACATTGATTTGTCAATATTCTAAATAGAGTTGCAGAATCGAACAATTTGTAAATCATCTAGTCCCAGGTTTCTCTGCCTCTTTTGACCTTTGTCCCACAGGCAAGAAAATTTGGTTGAGCTTTACTTTCAGTCGCTTGAACTCCAAAATCAATATGTACAATTTTTGTTCATTTTACAAATACAAAATTTGATGATAAAATCCAGTGTGCTTTTTCAGATCACATATGATGCATGCTCTTATGGGGGACTGTTCCCAATTCTGATATGCTACTTGTGTCTGCCCCTCGGACTCACTGAGTAGTAACCATTTTTTTTATTTTAAAGATAAGAAAACTGGCCAGGAGCAGTGGCTCCCATCTGTAATCCCAACACTTTGGGAGACCAAGGCAGGAGGATTGCTTGAACTCAGGAGTTTGAGACCAGCCTGAGCAACATAGTGAGACCCTGTCTCTACAAAACAATTTTAAAGATTAACTGGGCATGATGGTGCACACCTGTGATCCCAGCTACTCTGGAGATTGAAGTAGAAGGATCGCTTGAACCTGGGAGGTCAAGGCTGTTGTGAGCCGTGATCAGGCCACTGCATTCCAGCCTGGGTGACAGACAGAGACCCTGTCTCAAAAAATATAAAAATAAACAAAGATGAGAAAACCAAGGCCCAGAGATGCTAGAATGCCACAGGCCTGGGATTTGAGCTCAGGAGGGCAATTAATGCCATGGCCAGAGCTAGATTAAAAAGCTTTGTAAGGCCAAGGGGGGAAGATTGCTTGAGCTCAGGAGTTCAAGACCAGGCTGGGTAACATGGTGAGACCCTGTCTCCACCAAAAATACAAAAATTAGCTTGGCATCATGGCACACACCTGTGGTCCCAGCTACTTAGAAGGCTGAGGTGGGAGCATTGCTTGTGCCCAGGAGGCAGAGGTTGCAGTGAACCAAGTTTGCACCACTGTACTCCAGGCAGGGTGACAGAGTGAGACCTCACCTCCAAAAAAAAAAAAAAAAAAAAAGGCTTTGTAACACTACTGGCTGGTCCCTTCCACTCTACCACTCTCCCTTTCGAAGTTACAATTCTCATTTTATGTTTTAGTAAATTAATTCCTGTCAATTAGACAAATTATAATAAGCCTATATGAGTGTCTAAATCTCCAAGCAACAGGTGTTACGGCACTACAGCTGTGTGTGCGATGGTGCATGCTGCATATGTGAACGTGCTTGCTTTGTTTCATCACGTGTCTTTTTGTCATCATGCTCTGATGGCACCAGAGCTCTCTGGGAATTCTGGGCTCACGTCTCAGGATTTTGCCATGGCTCCTCTCTCTGCTCTTTCTGTAAACATTCTCCCTGAGAAGGTTACATCTTCATCTACATCTGCATTATAACCCTACAGTGCTGATTCCCAAATTTCTCCCTCCATCTGAGCCTCTACCCCAAGCTCCTAACACATATTCCGATTGCCTACTGAATCATCTGCACCTGGAGGTAGATTCCAAAAAGCCAGAAAGACACCGAGAAATTGTTACTTAAGGCAACAGCTTACTCCTGTTGACATATCTCTTTCCAAGACATAACCATGAGCTTGTGGTTAGACAATGGGATGGCTTCTGAGTCAGCACCCATCAAATAATCTTTCCCTCCTTACCTCCTGCCCTCTGCATACTCTGAGGGGCAAGGACAGTGACTCTCAGGCTTCCCTGTGATCAGGGAAAGATTCCCTCAAGAGGGAAACATAAGGAATGTTCTTCAGAATAACGCTCTTCTTTTAAGGGAGGGGAGAAAAGAAATGAAGAAAAATAGAAATAACATAGCATTAAAAATAATTAAAACAGAACCATGTGCTCAACTACTCTACAGCAAAAATATAATTTGACCCTTCTGAAAGCTACTCTCACCTTCACTGATTTATTAATTCATTCAACTAATATTTATTGAGTACCTACCTTGTGCCAACTATGTTCTGGGCACTTGGGCTACAGCAAGGAGCAAAGAATGTATAGTCTGTGGAGAAGATAGCAATCGACCAAACATATGTAATTCAACAGTTGGTGATAAGACAATGGAAGAAGAGAACATAGGCAAGTGAGTCTGTATCAATGTTGGACCATGGAATCTAAGCCAGGTTCAGAAAAGGAGGCATGGGAGAGGTGAGAGGCAGTCAAGTCAATGGGTTGGATGTCCCAGCCTGATCCATTGGTGGAACTGGGAAACTAAAGGGATTTTGCTAGAAAAATAGGAGCAGGAAGCCAAAGAGTGAAATGTTGACATTGAAATTGTGAAGAAGATCCAATGATGGGTAATGAAACTGTCTCGCTGTTATACAGAATGAGTAGCTGAGGCAAAATGAAGAAAAAGACCACGGCAGAAGATGGGGTCGAAGAACTGATGGGCCAGATATTGGACACATCGTCCTTTGGGATATTGACATCACCCAAAATCATAATGGAAGAAGTGTTGGAGAAAGAGGAACGGGGAGCTAAGGGCTGAATTTATATCCTTCCACCAGAGAACTAAATGAGAATGAGAGAGTGAGCTGGAGTCTTAAACAGGTCTCTTAATCTCAGTTGCCTTGTCTGAAAATAAAATGGCACAAAAAATCTATAAGGTGACTCCTAGATGCCCCCAAAGGGACAAGCTAAGATGGTTGATTCAACCCCTGAGTCTCCTCCTGACAGGAAAAAAAAAAGGGGGGGTTCAAATTAGCAAGTGGATCCATTTATCTGTTAAACAGCACTTAGAATTACACTGCAAATTAGGCCTGCTCATATGAAATCCACTCTAGAGCCTTTTCTAAGTGCCTTAATTAACCAAGACAGAAAGAAAAGTCCATTCTGCCACCCATGTGTGTCTCCTTCTTTCCACTGTGTCATCCCCACCATTTAAGAGGTAACAGTGCTCCTTTCTGATTAACTGTGGCTTCCACAACCTGTCATTTACGAATCTCCACCAAAAGGCCCCTCCTAGACATCAGGTATTCCACGGGCTCCCCAGCACAGACTGACGGCTTCTAACAACACTGGTCGGTCCCTTACTCCCCACACACATACTCGGCTCCCTCCTGTGGAGGACAGGGTGCAGCCAGCCCAGTCCCTGACATAGACTAGTTCCATCTATGCTTATTGCTCTGTATAGAAATGACCTCACTCTTCTGCATTTGTCTGAGAGAGTGCTCTTTCAGATACAAACAACAAATGGTGACTTCATGAAGAATGGTAAGTTTTTCATTGGTTTTGTTTTGGGTCTCTGTGGAACTACATTTAGATTGCAACTACAAGGTTATTGTTGAAAATTAATTTACTTAAACATACATTGCAGCTGGTGGTAACCAGATGATTGGGAGAAATTGGAACAGTGTATGAACCCAAATAATGTCATAATTGGCATAAAGTGAATTCTCCATTATAGTCAAAATGTCATGATTTTTCTGATCTGAAAGTTGAGGCAGATTTTTCTTTTCTTTCTTTCTTTCTTTTTTTTATTTTTATTTTATTTTTGAGATGAATTTTGCTCTTGTTGCCCAGGCTGGAGTGCAGTGGTGCGATCTCGGCTCACTGCAACCTTCAGCTCCTGGGTTCAAGCGATTCTTCTGCCTCAGTCTCCCAAGTAGCTGGGATTACAGGCATGTGCCACCACGCTCAGCTAATTTTGTATTTTTTAGTAGTGACAGGGTTTCACCATGTTGGCCAGGCTGGTCACAAACTCCTGACCTCAGATGATCCACCTGCCTCGGCCTCCCAAAGTGCTGGGATTACAGGCCTAAGCCACCACACCTGGCCAGATTTTTCTTATTATATACTTTCACCTCTCCTTCTGTTCCTCCTTGCATTTATTTAAAAGCAGTAAGATCAGACCAGCCTGGGCAACAGGGGGAGACCCTGTCTCCACAAAAAAATAAATGAATCAGCCAGGCACAGTGTCATGTGCCTATAGTCCCAGCATTTCAGAAGACTGAGGTGGAAGGATGGCTTGAGTCCAGGAGGTTGAGACTGCAGTGAGCCACAATCACGCCACTACACTCCAGCCTGGGTGACAGAGCTAGACACTGTCTCAAAAAAAAAATAAAAATAAAGCAGCAAGATCAATTAATAATGTTAGCTTGTGCTGGTTGACATTCCCACACCTCTTTATTTATCTGTTAAATGGCAATTAGAAGCACACGAAACTATTGGTTAACATACACAATTCCCAAGCGTTTACATTTCAAATAATGCAGTGAAAAACAATTTCAAAGAACCAGGCCCTACCTCACTCACCCCCTATTTCTCTTATAAACAACAGCTTTATGACAGTTTTGATCTGTGTTGAAAATGTGTATATTTCTGACCCATAAGAATTTATAAATCTGGAGGTAAATTTCTTAAAACAAATAAACAAAACCTAGCAGAATAATTTTTTGGAAGACTCACATCCTGGGGAACAAAATCCATGCTCAAAATCATTATGATAGGAATGTGGTCAATTGAAACAAATCCCAAAGGATCCCCATGTTCCGGATGGAGCCAGAGTATTTTTAGTTACGGTCTCCTTCAACTCAATATACCTAAATTTGGATAGGGGAAACTCACCCTAATAGCCAGAAGACTTTACAGTATGAGATGTTTTCAAACCAAAAGCATATGCTATTCCAAATATATACTAAAATATGTATTATGTGTATCTATGCATACATCTATATATGTATGCATATATAGATACAGACATATATCTTATTCTTTCTTAAACATATATGAACAAATCAGACACAACATAATTCTCTGGCTAAGGCAGGGCACACTGTTCACAGTTGAACAACTGAGAAACGGACTCCTTGATGGTTCACTTGAAAATGTGTTTAATAGAGTCTTACTGAGACTGGGTCACTTGATGTGGCAATCTCCAACAACATGACAGCAGCTGCAAAAAGACACACAGCTCATTTTAATGTAAAATCTCTCATCCAGAACAAATTTAAAATCCCCATCTTCCACCTCCTGTGAAAGCAGAGCCACTGTTGATAGAGACAGTAAAGATACGGCCTAGGTGAGCTTGGCGATACCCACATTTCTGAATTCTGCCAGGTCATAATTATCCAAAACGAAAGGGTAAATATTTCTTCCAAATAAATCAGATTCACCTGTACACACGTCACATTTAAAAATAAATTTAGCCGGGTGCAGTGGCTCACACCTGTAATCCCAGCACTCTGGGAGGCCGAGGCAGGCGGATTACAAGGTCAGGAGATCGAGATCATCCTGGCTAACACAGTGAAACCCCCTCTCTACTAAAAAATACAAAAAATTAGCCGGGGGTGGTGGCAGGTGCCTGTAGTCCCAGCTACTCAGGAGGCTGAGGCAGGAGAATGGTGTGAACCTGGGAGGCAGAGCTTGTAGTGAGCCGGGATCACGCCACTGCACTCCAGCCTGGGGGACAGAGTGAGACTCCATCTCAAAAAAAATAAAAGTAAAATAAAATAAAAATAAATGTAGTTGTCCATAAACTTGTCTATATTATAGACTAGAAGCTATTCATTATGACATTTACATTACTAACATCCACTAGACTATGGATATCAGCCTGAACGCTTTTGTTTGTTAGTTATACTCATAAGAGATAATGTTAAAAATAACTTTTCCCAAGTACCCATGTGTCTGTTGATGTTCATTGTGGTGTTATATAATCACATGTGAGTATTTCCTTCTAGTACTTCTAAAGTTTCATTTTTTTAATATTGAAAGTATAAAGCTGTCCCAAATTCATTCTGGTGAAGGGACCTGATGTTATTTTTGCCAAATGGTCAGACAGTTGTCCTGAATCCTTTATTTAAACAATCTGTCTTTTCCTCACTTATTTGAGATTTCGTTTTTTATCAAATACTAAATTATCAGATACATTTCGGGATTACCTATTTTTTTGTTTGTTTGTTTTTAGTTTTTTGTTTTTTGTCTTTTTTTGGAGATGAAGTCTTGCTCAGCAGCCTCAGCTGGAGTGCAGTGGCGCGATCTTGGCTCACCACAGCCTCCACCTCCCAGGTTCAGGCCATTCTCCTGCCTCAGCCTCCCTAGTATCTGGGATTACAGGCATGCACCACCACACCTGGCTAATTTTTGTATTTTGAGTAGAGACAGAGTTTCACCATGTTGGCCAGGCTGGTCTTGGACTCCTGATCTCAAGTGATCCACCCACCTCAGCCTCCCAAAGTGTGGGATTACAGGTGTGAGCCACCACACCCAGCCGGGATTACCTATTCTTATCTCTATCTTTCTGTCTATCCTGCTGATAGTATCATACTAATTTTTTAACTTTTCATTGAAGTTTATATTAAAAAGTGCACAAAGCATAAGTGTACCACCTGATGAATTTTTATAAACTGAATACACTGTGACACCAGCTCCCAGATGCCAGACCCCCAGAGCCCTCCTCAAGCTCCATCCCAGTCGCCACACAGCACACAAACATATACAGGGTAACCACTATATTCACTTCCAACAACTGAGGTTAGTTTTGCCTGTATTTGTCCTTTATATAAATGGAATTGTG
This sequence comes from Theropithecus gelada, assembly GCF_003255815.1. Classification (NCBI taxonomy): domain Eukaryota; kingdom Metazoa; phylum Chordata; class Mammalia; order Primates; family Cercopithecidae; genus Theropithecus; species Theropithecus gelada. The sequence goes on along the minus strand of NC_037683.1, from coordinate 49,106,283 downwards.
CAGCAATATCAAGCTATTTTAATTATAATTTTCCAGTCCTTTCCCAACTTTCTCATGGTTATTCTCATATATCTTGTCTTGACAATGTGAACTTTATCTGTGCCCTCTGCTCCTGGAAGACAGTGACAGAACCTATAACATGGTCCCAAATCCACTTCCAACTTTTCCACTTTTTAAAATATGTGTTTGTTTCATGCATTTGATTGGTTTGGTTTTATGGCAAGGGCAGAAAGAAGGATACCAAGCAAGTCACAGTTTGACTCCTTTCATTGATGTCCAGTCTTCTGAGAGTTGTCATCCAACTGGAAAAAGGGTTCTTAGCAACCAAGCTGGGAAGCCACTGGCTCTGGTGCCTCTCAAGCACCCATCAAGTCTTGAAGCATCACGGCCCTGACATTCACACCTTTTTCACCAGATGTTAGCAGAGGTAGCTGAGAAGTAGTTCCCATTCCTAAATGGTGGGTCGGGAGGCTGTTTCCTCTGTCAAAAAAGCCTCACCAGAGTTTACAGGCTCAGTGTCCCCAGCCTCATCAGGGTCCTCTCACACATCCCCATTCCCAGTTGCTGGGTCCCATTCTTTTCCAATCAATGCCCTCACTTTAACAGTAGACACCTGATGAGACTGTGCATGCATGCACCTTTCATTGCAGGTCAGCCACTTACATGATAAGAATTTGTGTATGATTTTCCACAATTTCAGCCCTTTGTCTATAAGAGATAAGACTGTCACTCAGGACAACCTTAGAAAACTTGAGGCTCAATATGTGCTTCTGGGGCCGGGAGTTACAATCCCTGAGCTCAACAGTTTCTTTCATTACTTTGTCAAGCGAACTTAGGAACAACCAACCAACTTCATTACATTCCTTGGTTCTCCACATACAGTCAAAGGTACTATGTATAGAGTCACTAATCTTCTTGCCTCTCAAGAGCAGTGAATCAGGAGTATCAAATGCATTTATTCTGCATAACTCTCTAAAGAGTTCACACCGAAGACTATCAGTGTTTTCTATACTGTTAGAAGTAGAGTCCTCAGCATTTTCAGGTCTAATCAGCTTAAGCAGCCAACTCCAGAAACCCCAAAACCAACTAAAGAAATCCATCCTTAAAATTCTGTTCCTATAGAACCACTCCTGGTACCAAAACCTGTATTAGTCAGGGTTCTCTAGAGGGACAAACTAATAGGATATATGTATATATGACAGGGAGTTTATTAGCAGAATTGACTCACGCGATCACGGGTGAAGTCCCACAATAGGCTGTCTGCAAGCTGAGGAGCAAGGAAGCCAGTCCAGGTCCCAGAACCTCAAAAGTAAGGAAGTCGACACTGCAGCCTTCAGTCTATGGCCGAAGGCCCAAGAGCCCCTGACAAATCACTGGTGTAAGTCCATGAGTCCAAAAGCTGAAGAACTTGGAGTCTGATGGTTGAGGGCAGGAAGCATCCAGCACAGGAGAAAGATGAAGGCCGGAAGACTCAGCAAGTCAGCTCCTTCCACCTTTTTCTACCTGCTTTTCCTTCTGAACTTTTAAAATATTACTACAAAAGAGAATATTTTTAATTCACCTGCTAAGTGTTCAACATGAATAATTATAATGCTAAGTTGTATATGTAATATTTTCTCCACTTATAGACAACAAAGAGCTTCTAAGCGTCCATCTCTAAGATTCCCACATTCAACCCAGTAGAGTCACACTAAGTCTACTCCTCTCTCCCTTAAAAGATTACAATTTCATTCTGCCCATTTAATTTTTCCCTGGGACAATAGACAAAAATGAAAATTAAACCTTTTTTTAATAAGAACACACATTCTAATTTTCCAGTCTTCTACTTTTTCTTCAGTCTTGTCTAATAACCTGAGATTATGTCTCCAAGAGATCAAAATTGATGTTATACCATAACTAACCAGTTTGTGCTCGGAGGTACTTTTATTATCTTGCAGTAGGGAATAATAACCTTACATTTATCATGCTTAGCCAATCTTGTATGAATTCCCAAAGAGTTAATGAGCACTATACTGTTACACTTCTGAGTCTCTGCTCAGGAAGTTCTTTCTGTTCTGAGTGCCGCAGCAGATTGGATAGGATGGCTTTGACCTGGTTTTGAATCCCCACTCTGCCACTCATCACTGTGTAACCTACGGATTCCTATGTGATAGAGGTGAAAACAGTATATGCCCTGCAAGTTTCCTGTATGGATTACATAAGGTCATGATATAGAGCACTTAGCAAAGTGCCTGGCAAGTACATGCTCAATAATTGTTAGCTATTTTCATTATTATCATTTCTATCATTTCCTTAGCTACCCTACTCATCTCTAGCACCCAGAGCTTGCCTCCCTCTTAGCACTTACCACCCTGGTCTTCACTGGCTTACTCCTCTGGTTCCATCTGTTCCCCAAGGGAAGAACCAGTCTTATTTGAGGTTTTTTGTTGTTGTTGTTTGTTTCTAGTGCCCAGAACTATGCCTTGCTCATAGTAAGTCTTCATCAAGTATAATTAAAGAAAGAAGGGACAATGAGAGGAGGAAAAAATGAAGAGACGAAGAGCTATCTGTACACATCTCCTGGAGCAGAAGGTTCACAATCCAACATGAAGTAAGTTTCTGGGGCCAGATGCATCTGTTTCAGGCACAGTTGGTATGAACCACAACATGCATTGAAATCTTATTTTCTGTACAATTGCAAACCAAAGTTTACCATTAAAGAAAAGAAACACATTTTTCATCAGGATGTACAACCTCATTAAACTGGAAAGCACCACAAGTATCGTCATCATCATCATTGACCTAAATGTCTTTGTGATTTAGGTCCCTGTGAAGTCCATGAAGGATGACAATCTCAGAACTGACCAAGTAAAGAAAGTGGAATCATAATCACCTAAGATTTGACTAAATAAAAAGCGTGTGCCTAACTAAACTTAGATTTAAAGGTAATGCATGAGGGAAGGGAGAAGATAACGTGAAAAAACTAATCCATTTTCATTCAAAGAGCACTGCCCAAATCCAAACATAATTCATAGATCTCCAGATTATCTGCATGATTGCATTTTAAGAAGATTACTGTGACAATCCCGGTCTGCCCACCAATCTCCTCTTGGACTTAATCTTTATCCATCACTGACCTATTTCTGTTTTTGTCTTACCTTTTTTATTATAAAAGATTTCAGGCCAGGCACAGTGGCTCACACCTGTAATCCCAACACTTTGGGAGGTCAGGGCAGGTGGATCACCTAAGGTCAGGAGTTCAAGACCAGCCTGGCCAACATGGTGAAACCCCATCTCTACTAAAAATATAAAAATTAGCTGGCCTCTTCGTCTCTTCATTTTTTCCTCCTCTCATTGTCCCTTCTTTCTTTAATTATACTTGATGAAGACTTACTATGAGCAAAAATGGTGACACGCGCCTGTAATCCCAGCTACTTGAGAGGCTGAGGCAGGAGAATCACCTGAACCTGGGAAGCAGAGGCTGCAGGGAGCCAAGATTGTGCCACTGCACTCCAGTGTGGGCAACAAGAGTGAAACTCCATCTCAAAAACAAACAAACAAAAAAAGATTTCAAACATATGTAAACCCATGTACACATCACCCAGATTCAACAATGACCAAATTCTATCATTTGTGTTCCACCTATATTCTCCCCACCAGTTGGCATGTTTTGTTTTGCTGGAGAATTTCAAAGTAAATTTCAAGCACCCTATTCTATTGCCTGTAAACAACTTTAGTCTATGCCCAACAAATGTACATGTTCAATGCCAAGACCACTACTGCACAACCCCAGTGAGCGCCATTCACACTGGTCTTCGTGCAGTGCACAGCCTAAGCAGCCATATATGGCAACCATGTACAACACTTGCCACAGAAGAGGAGTCTGCAAGCTTTTTCTTTAAAGGTCAGATGATAAATATTTTAGGCTTTGTGGGCCATACAGTCTCTGTAGCAACTACTCAAATCTGCTATTGTAGCACAAAAGCAGCCACAGACAATACATAAACAAATGAACATAGCTCTGTTCCAATAAAATTTTATTTACCAAAACAGGCTGCAGAATTAAAAACAAACAAACAAAAAATACAGGCTGTGGGTTGTAATTTGCTGACACCCCCACCCCTCCCCAGCACTGGCCTTTTGTATAGTTCCATAAATGATAACTATTGTCAAAACCGAACAGACCATATTTAAAAAGTAATTCTGGAAGGAAACATTCTGTTGCTAGGAAAGCATGTATACCAATATGATGCTTTTCCCTTTGCCTGAAATTTTACAAACCCAGCAACCATCAATCACATAGTTACTAGATTTTAGCTTCCCACGGTACATTTTGCACTGATGAAGATAGGCCATTCCTTATGCAACATCCAGGCAAAGAAAACCTGGACATGCCAAAGGACATGCCATGTGAGCTGAGAACAGGACTCGGGCCTCCAATGTTCTTAGAAAAGTCATACTTTAATCAATTCCAGAACAAAAATAATAAACTTTTGCAACAAAAACAAAGCTCCCTACATCTTTTAGGAGGAACTGATGTATCATAAATAATTGACTTCTCAATGGTGCACCTACAACAAATATGAATAGAAAAAAGGAAAAGAAGGAGTTAGAAGAGGAAATTAAGAAAAAGAAAAAGAACAAGGAGAAGGAAGAGAGAAGCATAGTATCACGCACATGTATTTTTAGAAAGTCTTTGAATTCAATTTTCTTAGAGTTCTATTAGGCTTCACCTCATTTGCTTCCTGAAACTGAAAGTGTTTCTAAAAGGAAAGTGTCATCCAGAAGAGTAGCGAACAGGATCCAAGTCTGCCTGCCTTACATCCCCACAGCTACCACCAAAGCGCCTTATCTGGAACGTTCTAGTGCCAATCCCAATTCAAGGCAGAAGGAGTTTAAGACCTCCAGCCTAATTCTGTTGGACTCAGTGAGGCTTACCCCCACCTTCTGGGCCACCCTCAATTTTGTGGCCACATAAATTCTGGCTTGACCTGCTGGCCTGGCTTGACCTCCTGGCCTGTTCTCCACTTGTATCCCAGAGTCCAGGTAATCAAATCTCTGTAGCTGATCTCATTTGAGAAGAGGAAGGAAATGCCAGTCAAAACCACAGTGAGATGTCATCTCACCCCAGTTAGAATGACTACTGTCAAAAAAAAAAGAGAGAGGAAATGTCTACCCTTCCCCAGCTCACCTCCAGTAGGAAATCTTCCAAAGCCCATTTCCCATCCCCAGTCTGGGCTAGATGCCACTCCTGTGCACCTGACATACCCCTAGGAACTCTATCCCTGTTCTGTAACTGCTTATTTGCCTTCCCCAATGGACCAAGACATTCTTGAAGGCAGAAAATCTTTCTCATTTATTTTTATTACCTACAGTGTCCAGCACAGTATTTGTTAGATAAATTAATTAGACCTACTGCTCGTCTTGTCAGGACTATTTGCTGTTGCCTATAGCTATGCCAAACAGAATGTTCTAAACAGAATGTTCTACTTAGCCAGGTCTCCTCTGGGCACCAGTTGGGGGAGAGGGACCTCATTCAAAATCCTGTTCCTTCTAGTCCTCCTGTCTAGGTATAACAACTTGCCCATCCATGCCCCAAGATATAACACAAGATATTGCATTCACTTCCAGGATAATTCATTCCAAGATAATGCATTCACATGGCAATGAGCCTTAGGAACGTTGATCAAAGAAGGGCTTAGTTGTAGGATTTCACTGGTTGTGACTCCTACCACTCAAATGTCTGGCTCTTACCAAAAACCCCAGTTGAGAGAGTTGTCATCATTGAGCAGAACATCCATCAAGCTTCCCTTTGGGCAGTATTCCATCACAATAACCACATCTGGCAGTGCAATACAGCCTCCAGTGAATCTGCAAATGTTTGGATGATCTAATTCTCTAGAAAAACCAGTACAGATCAGAAAGGATTTCTCTGGGACATGATCTCCTAATTCCCACTTTAAAATCCGACCTAGTTTTTCTGACCACATAAAGAAACAAATATCCCCCTGGATTTAGTGTCGTGCAAAAATAAAGCTTGCAAATCCACCCACTGTGATGCAGAGTAAAGCATTTAGAAAAAAACATAATCGTCATCAAAATTCATTCTGGGCCAGAACTTTACATTCGATATCTGTAATTTGTGCAACAACCCTGACTGGTGGCTATAACTGTCCTCACTCTAAATGAGGACACCAAGGCTCAGAGAAGTGACGTAACTTAGCCAAAGTCCCCCCGATAGGTAATGGAGCTAGATCCTAAACCTGACTCGGCCTAATTCCCAAATTCATTCATGGTGTTTTTCAAACATTGCCATACTGCATTCCAATATAAAATACAAATACAAAAGGAAGAGTTCTCACACTGGGAAAAGTTTCATTTTCTTCACAAATAATATTGCTTCAGAAACAAAAGGCAATTTTCACAAGCCAAGTAGTCACAGACTTTTCAGTCTCTCCACGCCAACCTCTCATATGTTTGTTTTTCTTTAAGTTGGATTCCCCCAACCCCCACCCCCGGGAGGGAGTAGGCTCCCTAAATCCCAGGCTTGCGGCTGACATTTCAGCATGGTCATTACTACATCTGCACCATCAGCACAGAGGCACAGGTGTTGCCTTGCATAAACCAGAGATTGCTTTGCAGAATATCCATGAGGTGCTTTCCAGTCGTAATATTTTTCTCCAATCAAAATTCTACCATCCTTCGTGCAAGTACACAGGCAGTGGGGGCGGGGGGAAATATCCACCATATTTTCAGCTTAAGTTTGCTTCCCCAGTCATCACATCTCGAATTACATCGTAAGATATTCTCCAAGGGATAGCACAATACCAGTACTTTCCAGAACTGATGCCAGGGAGGGGAGGAACGTTTATCCTTGTAGTAAGTCCCAACTGGTAGATGAAGGGCACTTTCTCCACTCTTCGGAGTGGAATTCTCTGGTCTCTCCTACCCCTTACTAACTTCCCACCAAGGAAAAGGATCATCAATGAGTGGGAGTTCACACTCACTGTGTCACCATTACTGGTGGGCGGCATCACTGTGGTAAAGACCATCTCTTCCGTTACTGCTCCCACATGGTAAGCACCCCTGGGCAGTCCCTCCTAGGTAGGAAGAGCTGCCGTTCTTCTTGTTCTACCTACGACTGGGATGGGTGAGGTAGGCCCGTGGTCCTGGTGTGTAGGTGGTCAGATAAGTGACTTTATGTCTGCTCTGCAGGCCAAGCTACTCACGTGCCCACTCGCTTGTCTGGCTGAGCATGTGAGTCTAATGATTCGGATGTGGGCTCAGTGGTGGAAGCACACACTTCAGCATCTGGCTCTCCAATCCAGCTTTTAGCAGAGTTTGCTTTGTGTATCAGGGACTTGTCCTGATACTCCTGATACTCAGGACAAGTGTTACTTTCTTCTCTTGCTATTATTCCTATGCGTTCCTCCCATTTGTCAGAAGCAGAAAGAGAAGAAGAGATGAATAGCAACCTGAACATCTAACAACTGAGAGCTCTTGGAAACCAGGCTCTGAAAATATTCTCTATCAACATTAGAATGGCACCAAGTCAAGGGAACATGAGGAAACCCCTCCCAACTGCAGGATGAGATGTCTGAAATACCTGAAGTAGGGCATATTAAGAAAACAATTATCTGTGTCCAGTTTTATCATCTATAATATGCGTTTTATATACTCATCAAGCCAAAGATGCTTGTTTGCTGAACCCGGTGAATCACAGAGACTTTTGCAAATGTGAAGAAATAGTATGTAGCTGCAGGATACTGCAGGCTCCTTTGCTAGCTGGAAGATTAGTTGCTGTATCTTTGCAAAACCCCAAACTTCAACCCAACCCATTCTCTCCTAACCAAGATAAACTGCCGTCAACCCAGCATCTGCCTCTTCCATTCGCTACCCATTTCTGTTTAGAGAAGAAGGAAGTAAAAACTGGTATTAATATATTGCTGCATGAGGTTTTTTGGAATAAGAGAGGATGAAACAGGCCTACTTCCCTCCTCTCTTCCCTCTCCTGAATCTAAAGCCAGCCTGATGCAATAGGGAAGAGTGGTGGGAGCCGAAAGAAGCTGAATCTCGGTGGGGAAGTGCAATTGTGATTTCCTGTGATAAGTAAGTTTTTGGCATAACCTGTGCACAAAATAAGGCCTTAGACTGTAAGAAAATAATTACTTTTTCTAATAAAAGCCATTGTACTTTTGCTGCAATCAACTTTCAAGTTCTCTAAACATTTGTGATATTAATTCTAACAAGCTGTAATGCTTTGGCCATCACTAGTCTTCTTGTTCTCAAGAAGAACCTCTATTTATCCTTTGCCATGATGGGTCAAATATAAAATAAAATATAATACAAGTCAATGAAAAGCAAGGAAAACTATTAGCTTTGTACTTGTGTACCAACTCTGAGAGATGATAGGAGACGACTGAAGCACTGTGTTGGGAAGGATTCTGAGGCCAGATCTGTACTCAGAGGAAAGGTACTAATATTAGAAAGGTCCATGGGCATGAGCAATGCACACATTGTCCATCCCTGAAAGATTCAGAGTCTTATTCTTGAGTCCAAAAGGCCAATTCACAAGGACATCAGTATGGAAGCTTGGTGTTGCAATAATGCATATCAAGATTTGGAGTTTGGACCAACTGCAAGCTCAATATGAGCCAGCAACATGAGGGCATTGCCAGAGATGGCAGCGTGGGTGGAGGCATGTTGTCCAAGGCTAGGGAGGTATGCTTTGCTCTGTACTGGCAGGACTGTGGCAGGAGTGTTGGGTTTCATTCCAGATGCATGCTTGGAGAGAAATGTTAGTCAACAGGCTGGAGAGCGGTACACTCAATAAAGGGCTTGGAATCTATGTTTCATGGAGAAAAACAAGGATGTTCAAACTGAGGAGAAAACTTTCAGGCAATCCAGATACCCACCCTTCTTGGTAATGCCTGTTGCCCCCAAGGTGAGCTGCCCAGGTTCTTAGCGACCACTAACTTATCTAATGAGGTAACCCCCATGAGGTCTCCAGTGCATTTACCTGCCTGCCACTATCCTGGTGGGCCTGCTGCACCCAGATGTCAAGCTGGTAGGCTGGGATCAATTAGCAATTGTAATTAAAACTGAATGGTATTAACCACATAATAGTGAGATGTTCTTGTTTAATTTCCTGAAGTTAAAAGACTATAATGTTCTGACAGAAGACAATAAATATTTCAAAAACTCCTAAATTTGGCTATGCATTTGAGTTTCATCCAAATAATTGTTCACCAAGCTATTGTTACCAAATAAAAATGCATTGGCCCACACGCATAGGTTAACAATCTTAATAAATAATCTTGTGGCCCACTACCAAAAGATGTGAATGCCCCTGCTGACTTTAAAAGTTTAAAAAATAGATAGCTGATGACTGTACAACAATGTGAATGTGCTTAACACCACTGAACTGTAGACTTAAAAACAACTAAAATGGTAAATGTTATGTATATTTTACCACAAAAAAAATGTTCAGGCCAGGAACAATAACTCATATCTGAATCCCAGCACTTTGGGAGGTCAGGGCAGGAGGACTACTTGAGGCCAGGAGCTCAAGACCAGCCTGGGCAATATAGCGACACCTTGACTCTAACTTAGAAAAATAAACAAAGTTTTTAAAAATAGCACAGTGCAGTGGTAAGAGTACAGGCTTTTGGGTCAAGCAGAGAGGTACTCAAATTATGACTGGGCTACTTATCGGCTCTGTGACCTCAAGCAAGTTGCTGAACCTGTCTGAATCCATTTCTTTATCTGCAGAATGGGAGTAATAATGCCTACCAATCTAATTAGGTGGGTAGCCAGAAGTAAGGAATACAACTGATACATAGAAAGCATCCAGTAGGTAACATAGCAGCTGAGGATAGATTAGACTCAGCATAAAGACCAGTGGGGAGAAGTTACAGGAAGACCTACTAGCGTTCATGATAAGGAAAACTTGCTACCTTAGAGCAGTCTTACAATAGAAGAGGCACCTCTACAGAAAGACCATCGCACTACAAAACCATAGCCCCACAAACCACAGCAATGGAGAAACAATGACCCAAGAAGCAGAGGCTCACAAACAATAATTCACCCCCAAGACTGAGGCTCCTAACCCATTCCACAGGATGAAGGAGCCACCAGTGAGCAGCAAACAGTCTCAGGCTTCCCACAGGGGTGGTTCCTCAAGGCCGCCAGCCCCGTGTATTCTGTTTACTTTACTTGCTGCACTTCACTATGGATCACTGTGGAGAAAGTAAATTTCTTCTTGATCCTGTTTATGGCCACAGTCCTCATCACTGTAATAAGATAAGCTATGTACACTCTTATTTGTGTGAGATCAGAACTGCGCTCCCCCTCTCACCCATGGGTAAAGTTAAAGCAGCGTCCTCCCAGAACAAGCCGGTTTGATGGGCACAGGAATTTGCTAGAGAGCCTGAGACACTCAGTTGCTGGGGAGGCTCAGGAAGTGGAAGAAGCTGCCAGGTATCTTAACAGCGCTGCAGCCCCTCTCACTGGAAACCTTCCCTGTGGGTCCCAGTTGTTAGCTTTGCCTCTAAGAGGAGTAAGAAATGAGGAGACAGAGGTGGGGATTCCTGCATAGTATTTGGAGCCATTGATTCCTACATAGTTTTGAGGATAACCTTTCCTCGATTGTTTTCTCAGCCTCTCTAGGAATTGCCTTCTTGGAGCTCCCCCAAAAATTGCAGTAATCCTTTCTAATCACCTTGCTTTGGACTTATCTGCTTAAATGCACATGTCTGTACTGTACTGTGAACAACTTGAAGACCTGAGCTATGTCTTTTTCTTTCTTTTTTAGACCTGTGGTCTCACTGTGTTGCCCAGGCTGGTCTCACACTCCTGGGCCATCCTCCCCCGTCAGCATCCCAAAGTGCTGGGATTACAGGTGTGAGCCTCTCTGCCTGGCCTTATGTCTTTCTTGCTCATATTCCCAACACCATTGCCAAGAGCAGAGCCAGCTTTCAGTGTAAGATTGTAGAATAAATTGGATAGAGAGCTGGGGCCAAATGGGCTGCAAGAAGACAAAGAAAGGAAGGCAAGGAAGGAGAAGAGAACTCCATAGGACACTTGACTCCACACTTGACATGCTTTCCCCCACCTTGGATGATGATGTTTTAATCCTCGTGAGAACCCAACTAGGGTACGCACTGTTATTACCTTCTCTGAATAGAAAAAAGAAATTAAGTAACTGGCCCAGAGACATTCATTAGTGAGTGAGGGGTCAAGATTCAACCCACATGTACCTGTTCCAAAGCCCAGGCTGTTTTCTCTAAGAAAACACAGCTCAGCCCAGTCCCTTTCCCTGGTTCTGCAGCTCTGCCCTGTCTCCATTCTGCAGAACCCCCTCCCTATTACTGAAACCTCTCCAACAATCCAGAGATCTGGCAGTGTTGCTGCAATTCCAAGTCCTATGAATCTACACCAATGCAGTCTTGTGTTCTTCAGGTAGGAACTATTTGAGAGAATGAATTCATATACATTAGCTAGGTGCTACTTTCATTCTCAAAATAGTAATGAATACATTTGCTGAGAAATTATGGTAGGGAATAAATTATTATTTATGCTTTTGTTAAAACAAAACAGTTCTAAGGTCGGGTGCAGTGGCTCACGCCTATAATCCCAACTTGGGAGGCTGAGGTGGGAGGATCACTTGAGCTCAGGAGTTCAAGACCAGCCTGGGGAATATAGGGAGTCCCTATCTTTTAAAAATTTGTTTTAATAAAAAATTTTAGAAAACAGCTGTAATGAACTAAATTCTAGCATGCTCAAGTGAAAATTTGGAGAAAAAATTTGGATTGTGACCACCAAATGAAAAAATTACATCCTCCTATCAATGGCTCCAAATACTTTTAAGTTATTCCACTTTGCAGTGTGCAGAGCATTTTAATACAAATTAATCTCATTTGGTCTTCCAAGAAGAATCAAATAAGTTATATGTCTTCATCTTTTAATGCAGATAAATCTATCAATATTTTCCTTTCAAGTTTATTCATTGCTTTTCAGTTCGTAAACTCCTTTCTTAAAATTTTTCCCTTTCATCTTTTACAATGAATTATTTAAACAACCTAAAATTAATTTGAGAAATAAAGTAAGGTGAGGCTATAATTTGATTTTTCCCATATTGATCTATTTGTTAACTTTTTTTTTTTTTTTTTTTTTTTTAGAGATGGGGTCTATTGTGTTGCCCAGGCTTGTCTCAAACTCCTGAGCTCAAATGATCCTCCCACCATGGCCTCACAAAGCGGTAGGACTACAGGCGTGAGCCACCACACCCAGCGCTCCATACTAATCTATTGTTGTAGCACAATTTATTGAATAATCCTTCCTCTTTTCAGATATTTGAGCTTTGCAATGCATTTATTATACTCATATCCATTTGTCCATTGCAAACTTATCCATTCTATTCCAAATCTATTTGTCAATTCTTTTTTTCCCAATCATACACTCTTTTAATTAATTTTCTATTTTTTAAAAAATATATCAAATAGTGAAAGTACTCCTCTTGGTTGGGTACTATTTCTCACCACCACCACCACCCCCTTGACACACATATACACACACACACACACACACACAGGCACAAAATCCCTGGATAGTCTCATCTGTTAATTTTTCCAAACAAAATTTAGAATCATATTGTTAGCACAGACCCAAGGCCTCCAAGGCAGGGAGCTGGCAATGGGGCAAGAACAAGCCATTTCTCACCTTCTCTTGAGGAAATAGTACTGCTCTTTTATGCAGAGTGAAGCAAGTAGAGTCTGCAAATTGTTTTTTCAGTCCAACTTCACTCTTCCTACAACTTTTGGAAATCTGTATTTTCAGAAGCTTTTCTCACGTCAAGCAGAATTTGTTAGCGAAACCTGTTCTAGCTAAGCCTATGGTGAATCTGTTAGAAGGGGATGGGTGGCTATGTTGTGTGCAGGGGCTTCTGAGAAATAGCGCTGCTTAATCCTATCACCTATGATGCTTATAGCAATCACAAAATTACTTAGACATTTAAAGGGAAAAAGTTGTCAGAGATGTACCTTTTAGGTGAATGGTTTTACCATAAAAATCTGACTGCCTTGTCTTGGGTTAAGAACACATTTTTAGTTACATAGATTTCCTCCCCAATAATTGTTGGAATATTGGCTAAATAAAATATTCTCCATAGCAGATTTAAATCACATCCAAAACTGTCCATTTGAGTTACGAGTATTCGTCTTTTTCTTTGTGTTTTAGGCATTTTCTTGAGACACTGGGTAAAGATGGGGGGCTGCTAAATACAGGCCATTTAAACCACTGTGTTATTTCAATGGGGAGTTGGAAGGAAGTATGTTGCGTGCACTGCTAGGTAATCCACCACTGCGTGACCCACAAATACAGATATTATCTAAGTTACATTTGCACTACTTTTAACTAGCACTGGAAAAAGCCTGGCTTAAGAGTAAAAGAAAGGCCTAGAATCCAACAGACTTGGATTCTAATCCTGACTGCAGTTAATAGTATTTGAAAACCCTGGGCAAGTTTATTTCCCAGCTCTGTGCCTCGGTTTCCTTGAATAGAATGTTCGGAAACTAAAACTTATCTTGTAGGATTCAAGAATAAGAGATAATGCATAGAAAGGACCTTGTACAATAGTTGGCACAAAGTAGGTACCTAATAAAAAGCCAGTTATTAATGCCTCCAAGAATATGAATGGTCTTTATGTCCATATCATTTCTAGCTTAAGAACTCACCCAGAAAAAGTAAAAGGATAGGAGCTCTGTTGAGTGGAGAAAAAAGATTCTAGATGATTCTCTTAGTTTACAGAATTTCTGCCTAGGAAATCAAATTCTTGCCTCTGGCTTGAAGGGCATCCAAGAACCCACTCACTGCAGCTCAAGCTTGGCACAGTCGTGGGAACAAACCCCCTGCCCTGCACTGAACACATTCACTCGGGAACCAGCCTACGAGATAAGTTTGGGTGAAGTACCACTTCCTAGAAGCCAAGAGCAGCCACGCAGATGCTGCCCCCACTGCCCCTGCTGGCATGGGAATCCCTGGCCACTGCCAACCCGCTGCCCAGGCTCCCCTCCACAGTCCATCGAGCCACATCTGAGTGGAAGAAACAAAACAGCCCACATCAGTGTGTGCAGCCAACAAAGGGAACAAGTCGATCAGCAGACATCACTGAGCGAGAAGCCCTCATCGTAATCATGGCTACCGTGCATATGCCAGACACCCCACCTGGCACTTTTCATGTGTCTTCTCGTTTAATTATCACAATAACCCTGTGAGATGGGTATTGGTACTGGACCATCATTTTACAGAGGAGGAAATGAAGCTCAGAGAAATTCAAAGGAGCTTGTCCAACATCCCATAGCTGTTAAGAGTCAGAGATAAGATTACAACCTAGATCTGTTTGACTCCAACGCTCAAACTCATTCCACCATACATGCTGGCTCTCCCAAGAGCCCACGTACAGAGTTCTCTGCTTGGGATTCAGAATCTGACTCACAGACTCTGACCTAAAAGGAACCTTTGAGATCCTCAGTTATTACACTATGTTCTCCAAGCCCACCCTTGTACACTCTGCCTTGTAATACTGGGGATGGGACCCTGCACAGCTCATTTCTCCTTTGCCAGCTGCTCTCTTTAGGTATTTTCTAGGGGCGGGGAGTGCTAAAAGGACACCTAAAGGAGAGAGATGCCATCGGCTACTTCCTGCCTGCTTCCCATTTAGGTCAGCATGGCCCCAGAAAGGTTTCTTCTTTAGAACTCCTATAGCAGTCTGTTGCCACAGCACGGTGATTCTGTTTGCAGTTTTCTCAGCACCAGCCATGTTGTACCATTCTCCTTCCCTCTCCCCAGAGGCATCAGGACCCACCTGAGCTAAGAGGTGCATCCCCTTCTCCAGGTTTCTGAGTTTTAATAGTCACAACTTCTTCCCTCTCTTCCCAGCCCCAAGGGTGGCAGCTGTTGCCTCTGTGGTTCCTTTGTGCTCCCTGATTGCCTTTCCAGTTCTTTAATTCCTGGTTAAGAATGAATTGTATCAACCTCTCTTTTAAAATAACTGGCATGGCTTGTCTCCTGACTGGACCCCATTTTACGCAAAGAGTCATCGTCTACTCTAATGCCTTTCAAATGAGGAGACTGAGGCCCAGAGAAGTTAAGTGACTTGCTTAAGCTTGCACACTCGGTTAGTAAGAATTTAAAATAATGTTGCTACCATTTGTCCTCTTAGAATGTGCTATAACACCATGAGGTACATACCACCATCCCTATCCCTACCCACACCCTCTTAGAATATGCTATAACCCAATTACATACACACCATCATCCCTATAAAACAAATGCAGAAATTGAGGCTCAAACTTCATGTGATTTCCCTAATGTCACCCCTTAAGGAGTAATAGAGGTACAATTTGAACTGAATCAGCCTAACTGTGAAACCAGCACTCTTAACCACTATTCCATACTCAGTGTGTTATCTCCCCATCCCTCTGGACTGGATAAATGTCTCTGCATCTTCAAGGGCTGGTGGAGCTCCTAGCTGTGGTTTCTCACTCTCCTAGAACTGCTCACTCTTGAAGCCAGTAATCTTTTCTTAGCACTACTGGCACAGAATATAAAATCTAAATATTGTCCATCTACTAACATTTCTTTAACCAAGTCCCCAAACCAAAAGGGAAGAAAGCAGCTATCTTTTACATGATATTATTGTCTCCCAAGCTATCTGGGAACCTTCAGGATGATTAAAGTGCGTCTCATAGCCAGTTGCAATGACTCTGAGTCCTGGATGATTAACAGAAAAAAATAGGTGGGGAGGACTACTTGGCAATCAGGAAGGAGTATGATCACAGTTATGAAAGCTATAAATATCTTTCACACGCCTTCTGCAGACTGGGTTGCAAAATAAGAAAGCTCCGATATGCTATTTATTAGTTATCAAAAAACACAAAGTTGTACTTCAAAAATATCAATAAATCTCTCTCTATTACCTCTTGATAGGTAGAGCCCAATTAGGAGCTTCCAAGAAGCTGGGTTTGGAGTCCAGCCACTTCCTGACTGAGCACTCTGCTGAACACTGCAGCCAGTTAATCACAGGAGGAGACTGGATGGCTCCCATGTCAGGTATGCTGCAGGGCCATGGCAGGAGGAAGAGCTGCTTGTCGTCTACTAATGAGTCAACCTGGATGCCCAGCGGGCTCTGCTGGGCTCAGTGCCCTTGTTTGTAGGAAGTATCCTCAGGATTCATCTTAGTTCCAGCCCAGAATGGAGGTTAAGTCAGGAGCCATCAGAGAACATAGGAAGCCTTGTCACCACGTGAGGGTGAGCCTACCTATGAATCCAGAAGTAGAGAAAAAGACATCGGCCTTTTCAGGCATCCTGAGCTTTTGTGGGCAGCTCCGCTGAAGATCTTGAAAGCTCTGCTGCTTTCATTTAATAACTATTTATGGACTACTAACTAGGTACCAGGCACTGACAGTATTGCTCTGTTCAAGTCAATAAACATTTGCTGAGTACCTATATGTACAACCACTTTACCAGGAAGAAAGGATTTACACCTAAAAAAGGTGGCCTTCCAGACTCATGTGTGACTTCCTGCTCATCTCAGCACCCTGGGTGTCACGGGCTTTCTCAGTGCCCCGCGGCAGGAAGCAGTCCAATTTACTAGAAAGAGCAATAGACAAGGAGCCAAAGTTTATGTCTGGTCTCTGCCACTCACCCCATGTATGATTTAGGCAAGTCACTGAACCATCCCACCTCAGTAGTTTCATGTGCAAAAAGCAATCTGACAGGATAAGATCCAACATGACAAATCTAAGGATGATTATTATTGAAATAGGAGGAGGGAAAAGAAAACAGGTATTTCCACCCTATTTAATTTAAATGTTACATCAAACAAATGAAATTGCCTGTGACTAATCAGAAAGACTGGCTGAGCATGGTGGCTCACGCCTATAATCCCAGCACTTTGGGAGGCCAAGGTGGGTGGATCACCTGAGGTCAAGAGTTCGAGGCCAGCCTGACCAACATGGAGAAACCCCGTCTCCACTAAAAATACAAAATTAGCTGGGTATGGTGGCACGTGCCTGTAATCCCAGCTACTTGGGAGGCTGAGACAGGAGAATCACTTGAACCCGGGAGGCAGAAGTTGCGGTGAGCCGAGATCACACCATTGCATTCCAGCCTGGGCAACAAGAGCAGAACTCTGTCTCAAAAAAAAAAAAAAAGAAAAGAAAAGACAAGACAAGACAAGATATGGGAAAAATTGAAACACAAAATCAGCCCCAGGAAGATGTGGCCATAAATAGATAGGTTTATTTTCAGGGCTACTCCAGTTAATTTTTTTGGTATCCACCTCATTCAGGGCCCAAACATGAAATGCAGCTCCTACTCCCCACCCCTTCCAGAATCACTGGATCCCAGCCATGGGAGGGCCTGCGAGCCCATCTCTTTCAGTCTTCTGCACCCACAGGACCCCCAGGCACCAGTATTCCGGAAGAGGCCTTCCAGTCTTCACTTGAATACATTCAAAGGTGAGGTGCTCATTGTTTGGTAATATAACATTCCATTTTTCCCAGCTCTGATGAGTAGAAAACATGAAATCCAAAACCATCCATTGGTCCTAGTCCAGCCCCTCTGACGCTACCTGAACTCATCTAACCAACCTTCTCCAGGGCAGCCTTTGACCCAGTCCCTCATTCTCCTTTCCTTTATAAGAACTCCTTTAAACTGCTTTGGGGTGCGGGGTACGGCAGGGGGCATTCTGTTAATAGGACCCAATCCTGACATTACTTGGGTCCTATTAACAGAAATGAGTTCTTTCTCCTACTTATTCAGAAGTTGACACCAGGCATAAAACGATAGGCATGACCTTTTCAGCCAGACCCTAGGGAGGAGATTCTAAAAATTTCTCTATGTCCGCAGGCATCATGGCCAGAGCCGACACTATGAATAACCCTCTGTGCTCCCTGGAGACTCAGGCGACAAGAAGGGACCTGCAGGCCAATTTGCATGTTGGGGTGCAGGGGGAGTCATCGGCCAGGACTGGCCTTTGTCTTCTAACAGCTGAGGCATGGCCCAGGGCAATGGAGGCCCCATTCATCCCTGAATCATGAGGTGGCCCAGAGAAGATGAGAGGGTTAGGAGAATGGGGGCTTTGTCCTTACCATAATCGTAATCATTTCCCTCAATATTTGAGAATTATAAGCAAGGACTTGGACTTAAATTAACTTAGGATTAGACTCAAATAATGTTATAGTATATTGATTAAAATATCATATCTGGCTATACTAAGCCCAGGTCACTGGGTAGTAGAAGGGCTTAATCCCAAAAGTATTATCAGTTAATAGTAACAATAATAACTGACATTTATTGAGCCAGTCACTGCTTTAGTTGTAGTTTAGTTCTAGTATCCCCGCAACAACCCTATGAAGAAGTATATAATAACTCAGGGATGGACGGGATCTCCATTGCCCTGGGCCATGCCTCAGCTGTTAGAGGACCAAGGCCAATCCTGGCCGATGACTCCCCCTGCACCCACACATGCAAATGGGCCTGCAGGTCCCTTCTTGTCACCTGAGTCTCCAGGGAGCACAGAGGATTATTCATAGTGTTGGCTCTGGCCATGGTACCTGCGGACATAGAGATATTTTTAATGTCTCCTCCTTCTCATTTTATAGATGAGGAAAGTGAAGCTGAGAGCAGGTAAGTAACTTGAGTAAAGTCACACAACAGTGACTGGGCCCGTTGACTGAGAGCCTGAGCTCTTAACCGAGAGGCAAAAACAGAGACAGAATGAAGCCATCTTCCACAGCTGACAAGTTATTCAGATCAGACCAGGGTCTCTGTTTAAATGCCATTCACCACTACATGTCTGCTTCTCCTGAGAAGGAACCAGGGCAGGCTCTCACAGATGTGGAGTCTCTAAAGGCCTCTGGTCCCAGCAGCTCTGCTGCCTGCAATCTAGGCTCTCTGTCAGCTGGCTAGCGGTGGTATGCCTGGATCCCCAGGCTCCCTGCCCCTGCTGCCACCTGTGCCTGCCTGACTGTGCATAGGCACTTGTTCCTCCAAGCCTGGACTAAGCCCCCAGACCCTTAAATTCAGGGGGTCCACCTGGTGATTCCCAAACATCAGCCAGCCACACGCTACCATCACAATTTTTAGAATATCTATGGACCACTATTTACTTCATGTGTTTCTGCAAAATAGCTTGTTTGTTTGTTTGTTTTGAGACAGAGTTTCGCTCTTGTTGCCCAGGCTGGAGTGCAATGGCGCAATCTTGGCTCACTGAAACCTCCATCTCCCAGGTTCAAGCGATTCTCCTGCCTCAGCCTCCCTAGTTAGCTGGGATTACAGGCATGTGCCATGACACCCAGCTAATGTTTGTATTTTTTAGTAAAGATGGGGTTTCACCATGTTGGTCAGGCTAGTCTTGAACTCCTGACGTCAGGTGATCCACCTGCCTTGGCCTCCTAAAGTGCTGGGATTACAGGCATGAGCCACCATGCCTGGTCTATTTATTTTTACTTAGCTGTGTTTAAACAGTAATATCTGTGAAATCACAAGCTGATATATTGGTCAATTTTTTTCTAATATGCATGAAAATGCACAATTATTAAAGGGTTGTTTTTTTTTTTTAATTTCCCATCAGTAATACCTAAACCACTAATGGAACACACTGCCTTATCAGATGTACAAATCTCTTTTACAACACTGTAAACTGTGATCAATCAGCCATCCCTCCAAAACTCTAGTGAAGGGACTCACCACTTTCTGACTGTTACCTAAACATTTCCTTCCCAGCTAGATGGTCCAACAGCTCTGGAAGGGCACCAGGCAGGGCTAAAGAGACCAATGGGAGAAACTGTAATTTTTGCTTTTTTTTTTTTTTTTTTTCAGAAAGAACCTCATGAGGGAGAATGAGGCTTCAAGGTCAGAGGTAGCTAGAATCTCAGCTCCACTACTTATTTTAAGTTCCTAAGCAAGTGACAACTTCTCTGAGCCTGTTTCCTCATTTTCCAAGGGGATTATAATACCCACCTCAAAGAGTTGTGCTATGGATGAGATCACATATATAAAGTATCTAGTACAGCTCTTGGCACACCACAATCACCCAATAAATATAAATTCCCTCCTTTCCACAAGAAGAGTAAAATGACCTGGCAATGCTGATGAATGCCTTTCCTTGGTAAGCATTTTCCTGGCTAATCTCCTAGAAGCATTCCCATCATTCACTGCTCTGCATATGAATTTGGGGCAGTATTTTTCTTCAAACTTTGTTGAGAGCCTGATTATCTTTCCAAACAGTGAGTGAGGACCTGATCATTCTGAAGATCAAGACAGAATTTCTACCTTAAACAGCAGAGCCCTCACTATTGGTTTTCTGAGGCTAACAGGTTTCCATGACCCCAAAGGGAAAGCTGGCCTGCCTTCAGGGGGCACATTAAGGTGCAGGGTGCTAACCAGGGAGGGACCAACCCTGAGACTGGCTGGATGTTTAAGCCGACAGAATTTCAGCAGAAAAGCATCAACGATCACTGTCAAAAGCGCTGGGGTCTGGCCAGGCGCAGTGGCTCACACCTGTAATCCCAGCACTTTGGGAGGCCAAGGCGGGTGGATCACCTGAGGCCAGGAGTTTGAGACCAGCCTGACCAACATGGCAAAACCCCATCTCTACTAAAAATACAAAAAAAATTAGCCAGGTGTGATGGTGGATGCCTGTAATCCCAGCTACTTGGGAGGCTGAGGCAGGAGAATCACTTGAACCTGGGAGGCGGAGGCTGCAGTGAGCCAAGATCGCGCCATTGGACTCCAGCCTAGGCAACAGATCGAACCTCCATCTCAAAATAAATACATACATACATACATACATACACACATACATACATATATACGTACATAAAAAGCGCTGGGGTCTTTGAACAGAAGCTACATGGCTTCCAGAAAAAGTGAAGCCTATACACAGACAGTCCTAATGAGTTGGTGGTCAAAGCCTTATCTGCATCTCTTTTCCCTCACTATTATGTGGCATTAAGGAAATTTTCTGCTGAGCAGAGTGACCTTGACATGTGATTTCTCGTGCTTTTCTGGGTATATGCAGAGCATTATAAGAAGTAATGATTCCCAAAGAGCCCGTCTAATCTGACAATTTTCATCAGCCTCCAAGGGGAGATTTTACCTTTTGCTCATTTCTCAATTTTTTTTTTTTTTTTTAGTGTTACTATAAAAAAGAGAGGGAGAACAAGATCTATAACCTTTAATATGTCCTTGCAAAAGTTAGAGGTATGACATAAATGTTCTCTTTCACTCATCTTTGCCACCAGTCAGCATTTCTCAGCAGGTGGATCAAATATACAACTGGTCAAACTTCCCTCTTTCTCTAAATCTTAGAGATACTCTCCAGGCATCACATGTGAGTTTGGCCGAAAAACCATGGCTACTAGACTCTTAGACTACTGGGACCAAATAACATCAATCTAGGCTATTAGATCCTGACCACTCTAATCTCAACCAATGTCGAGTCCACATGTGGGAACATGAATTGTAAGGACCCTGGAAATAAAAGTCAGATTCTGGTTATTTACAAATCTTGTTTGATATGAACAAAATCTATTATCCACCTTTTATCCTAAAATATCTTTTGCTTCTGATACTGAAACCACTAAAAAAAAAGAAAAGATTGAAATACAGTTTAAATGCTTTATAGTAAAAATTAATAACGTTCAGCACAAAATCAATACTTAATTATTCATCATTAGCTATAATAAGACTACAAATAAGATGATAGTACTCGTTAGTACAGCCAATTGCAATTGGTTTAATAAGGGTCTCTATTAGAAAGTTGTATAAATGAAAAGCCAAGGATTTGATAATTCAGTACAATTTTTAAAACATAACCCAACTATTTCAGGCTTATCAAAATCCTTAATTTTGATACATTGCACATTTCAGCTTCAAAATAAAGATAAATATTTTGGGTTTTAGCCCTTTAAAAACTATTGCTGTGCTTCCTCTCTTTTCTGCTCCCGCCTCTCTGGAATCATTCTTTTTTTTTTTTTTTTTTTAAACAGGATCTTGCTCTGTCTCCCAGGCATGGTGGTGTGATCATAGCTCACTGCAGCCTCAACCTGCTGGGCTCAAGCCATCCTCCCACCTCAGCCTCCCGAGTAGCTGGGACTACAGGCACATGACACCACACCTGGCTAAATTTCTAATTTTTGTCAAGGCAGAGTCTTGCCATGTTGCCCAGGCTGGTCTCAAACTCCTGAACTCAAGCAATCCTCCCACCTCAGCCTCCCAAAATGCTGGGAATACAGTCCTGAACCACCACACCCATCCTAAAATCATTCCTTTTTTATTTTTTATTTTTACTTTTATTTTTTGAGATGGAGTTTTGCTCTGTCGTCCAGGCTGGAGTGCAGTGGAGCGATCTCGGCTCACTGCAAGCTCCACCTCCAGGGTTCACGCCATTCTCCTGCCTCAGCCTCCCGAGTAGCTGGGACTACAGGCTCCCGCCACCTCGCCCGGCTAGTTTTTTGTATTTTTAGTAGAGACGGGGTTTCACCGTGTTAGCCAGGATGGTCTTGATCTCCTGACCACGTGATCCACCCGCCTAGACCTCCCAAAGTGCTGGAATTACAGGCATGAGCCACCGCGCCCGGCCTCTTTTATTTTTTAATTTAAATATTTTTGTAAAGATGGCGTCTCATTATGTTGACCACACTAGTCTCAAGCTCCTTGAGTGATCCTCCCACCTCAGCCTCCCAAAGCGCTGGAATTACAGGCCTGAGCCATGCCCAGTCTGGAACCATTCTTTATCAATCTTGGGAACTCTTCTCCATTCTTTTATTAAAATCTGCAAGGAACTATGTCTCCCTTACACACATACACACATTCACTCAGCCCCCACAGTCAGTGAGCTCTATTATCAATCCCAGGGAGAAAACGCCAAACCATGGGCTTTTTGTTTCAGAATACAGTAGCCCTCCCTTATCTGCAGTTTTGCTTTCCAAGATTTCAGTCACCCATGGTCGATCCTGGTCTGAAAATACTAAATGAAATTTTTCAGAAATAAACTATTGATAAGTTTTCAATTGCACACCATTCTGAATAGCGTGATGAAATCTCATCCATCCCACTCAGTCCCGTCCGGGATGTGAATCCTCCCTTTGTCCAGCGTCTGCACACTGTAGACGCTCCCATTAGTCACTTAGCAGCCAGATCAGTTATCAGATCAACTGTCATGGTATTGCAGTGCTTGTGTTCAAGGAACCCTTATTTTACTTAACAATGGCCCCAAAGCAGAAGAATAGTGATGCTGGCATATTATAATTGTTCTGTTATTATTAGTTATTGTTCTTAATCACTTACTGTGCCTAATTTATAAATTAAACTTTATCAGAGGTATATGTTAGAATGTTAAGAAGTCCTGCCATGGCATTTTGTCTGTATGTTTTGTTCTTTTAGCATAGGTTGCACTCCTCCCTCCATTACAGAGGGCTCGGTACTATCCTTGGTGTGGGGTCTTGGAAAGTATCCCCCACAGATGAAAGGAGACTACTGCATACTATATACGTTTTTGGGGGTAACTGGGCCTTTCTAATAATCGTTTCTAGAACAATGTTTACATGCACTTTGTCAGTTTTCTAGCTCTACACTAAGTGACATTAGAGCAGACACTGGTAAGAATTTGTGACTTTAAATATGCTACAGTGTGGATGTACTTAAAGTTGGTTTGATGGGAGACCAAAAAAAAAATGCGTGAGTAGTCCCTGTTGCTTTCCCCAAAAACTCCCCTGCCTCCATACAGAGGAAGTTATTAACTTCTGGGTCAGCTCCTAGGCCTTTCTTTACCATGCAGAATCAAGATAATGGGGAAAGAAGGAAAATTCAAGTCACCAAAAAGGCTAAGTTGACCTACATAGTGAAGAGCTGAGCAAAGAAAGGAGAGTGGAGAGACAAATCAGTTTATGTGAGTTCATCTGGGTAAAGATTTGGGGAGAGGTTCGGAGTGTGGGTCAAGAGAGACTTAGGAGCAGCTGCAGAGTTCGAATTTTAAGAAGATCTGCCATGGCATTTTTTAGGAGAGACAGCAAGAATGCTTTGATCTGCTTATAATTATTGTTTACTGGTCTACTATGTATTAAATGGGACTCTGTGCTGGACTGGACCATGAGTGATTATCCTTATCTGTATAACATAAGTGTCCACAAAGTTTCGAGTTATCAGATTTGTCGGTAGTCATTGATATGGTTGTGTGTCTGGGTATTTTGTTCTTTTAGCATAGGTTTCACCCCTCTTCCCTATTAGTCATTAAGGTCTTTGACATCAGATACTCCACCTTCTGTAAAATAAAATTAAAAAGCACAGAGGTCTACACATGATGTGGCAGGAAATGCTCATTGGAGTTTACTGCTTGGGGCAGAGATAAGATTGAGGCCATTTAGCTACAGATAGAATGCACTACATGCCCCATTCCCTTCACTGAAGTCTGGTGGAGGCAAAGAAGTCCCAGCTGTCAATACTGAAAAGAAGTCCCAGCTGTCAATTCTGAAATTCCCAGGTGCACCAGTCCCAGATTACTTTAACTATTATTAATCACTGGCCCCTCACAACTCATTGCCCCACACCAGTGCATCTTAATAGCATGACTGAGAACCATGGATTTAACCTATGTGTTTAAGGTCAACCAAAGAATCCATTTGAAATCTAGAAATGTCTACAGATATAGATGCCAATGGCCAAAGAAAAAAAATCACCAAAAAGCAGGACAGACAGTAATGGTCAAGTTCAATGTGAACCTTTCCAAATCCAAGACTGGACCTGCACTTCTCTCCAGCCCAAGAGGAATTGGGGCCTGAGATGGTCTTCTCTGATCAGAGCTAAAGTATAATGTGAAGAGCAGTAGACTCAGAGTCCAGAGAACTGAATTCAATCCAAACTCTGTCACCAACTCACCAAGAGGCAATGTTGAGTGGAGAGGTCGTGCAAAAAAAAATGGACTTTGGAGCTAGACAGAACTGGGTTCAAATCCCAGCTCACTCAATTACTCTTCATGTAACCTAGGGCAAAGCACTTCAGCTTTTTGTGCCTCATTTTTCTCGCCTGTTAAAAAAAAAAAAAAAAAAAAAAAAAAAAAGGAAAATAACATTTACTTATCGGGGATTCATTCTAAGAATTAAACGAGACATATGTAGGCACTCAATAAAGGTCAGTTGCTGCTGTGTGGCCTTGGACAAATCACTTAACATCTCTGGACCTCAGTTTCCTCTTTTGTAAAGTAACAGGGATGGAATACATAATTTCTAGGACTCTTAACAACAGGGAATTCTGAGATCATAGACCTCAGATCTGAGATCTTAGATGTCAGATCCTAGCAAAGGATAATAAACATAATGAAGAAATCACGAAGGAAAATTCAGCATGAAGTGTTGATTACATCTTGCCAGAATGGTTATGGCGAAAGCAATACAGACCAAGCACATTGGAAAGGCAGTCATCACCCAGGCATTTACAGAAAGTAGATATTCCCCAGGGAGCTGGGTACAGGGAGTAGCTCTCAGTCCCCTCACACTCACCCTCTCAGGCCATTTCCACAGATGGAATAAATAGAGAGAAAGAAAAAGAATATTATACCCAAAAACATTTTAAGACCATAAGAAGTAGACTCAATTAAAGCAAATGTTTTAATGGAGCAAAAAGCAAAATGGACTGACACTTAATTTGGATGCTGGTTCTGTCACTAACTTGGTTTGCAGTTTTGCTTTGGCTACTAGGAAGCTCACAGTCAAATTTATAGAAGTTGTTAGAGCTCTAGAAGTTCTTATAGCCTACATATTATGACTGCAATTCCACTTACCCCTTTCACTCAGCCATTATATTTGATTTTCCATAATCACAGCTTTGTTTTTATTTTAGATTTTCCTATTTCATTGTATCTATTCTTGTAATCCACTTGAATTACTTTATGAAACAAGGCAGAATATAAATAAATAGAAATCATTTTGTGAGTCACTCAACTACTTTACATGTTCTTTTTCTGTATTTAAAATAAGAGTTGGGGACTCTGTCCAACATTCCTTTCAGCTCTAACCCTGTTAATTCTAGTCCTTCATTTCTGCAGCTCAAAGACCATAATATTAGGTGGTCTTTATAGAGCCTTGACTTAGTAAATATAGACAGCACTGGGCTCTCCAATACGTTTTACTTGTTCCTTATACATTTATTAGGAGTCACTTATGCTCTGGAAGATTATTGCCAGTAGAACTAATGAATTTTAAATGACTCATTTTGAAGATTTCCTTCCATCCTATTACTATTAGGTGCTCCATTAGTATCCTTAGAATTGGAGCTATCACTCTAACACTTGAATAGAGCTGAATGTTTGTATAGAACCTATTAACTTGATTAACAGTTTGAAGTGATCCCACTTTGATCTTTACCTATGTGATAAGTGATCTTATGTGATAAGTTAAGCTAGGGACACATCTGCATTTTGTAGATAAGGAAAGGGAAATACAAAGAGATTCAGTGACTTACTCAAAGTCATACAGGTAATGATTAGCATGAGGACTTGAACTCTGATCTTCTGACTCTACTCCTTGGCCCTCAGCAATCTCCCAGCCTCAATAAAAGACTGGGAGGGGACGCTTCCAGGCCACACACCTCCTGTGACAGCCTCTTTGGTATGTTGCCCTGGAGAGTCACCTGCTCCAGTCCCACGGAGTGCCATAGAATTGGTCCTATCCCTCTTCCACATACAGACCTTCTACTGTTTGAAAACAGTAATCCTGTACCCTTTAAATCTTTTATTCCTGAGCTAAATATGAGAGTCAAACTCCCTGAGAGCTATTTTATCGGTGAGGCACAAGAAACTCAGTGGCTAGGGTCCGTTGCTTTTCAGGGACCTATGAAAAAAAAAAAAAAAAGGTTCCAAGCTACAGATGATAAAATTGAAATTAATAGCCATTTAATTAACTGCCTGAAAAAGGTAACATTATGTCAATGTCATTGTTAAATTCATTATTCATTTATAAATGTATTACAGGTGAGAATATTTGTAGATTAGACTCTCTCGTTCTGCAAGAATTCCTGAGTAGGCACACTGATTGATTTGTGCCTACTCAGGAGAGTAGACAAAGACAATTGTAAATTGAATAATCATGTATAGGCAAATAACTTCGAAGGCAAAAGTATAAAAATCGCTTCAACATTTTTATGGAAAATTTTACATTTAATTCAAGATGTGGGTGCATTTTAATTTGTTTGATCTAAGTGATGATGCCTCCAAAAGAGTCTACATAAAGCTTAAAATGGTCCTGAGTCTTCCACGGCCTAAATTTCTCCATGTAGGCCAAGATAACTTTTAGTAAAATTACTCCTTGTGGCTTCACAGTTTATGTAATTTCTCCTAGTTGCTGAATTTAACCAGTAAATTGAACCCCATTTACATTTGTTTGGAAGAAAATGAAGTTTCTGGGAGCACTCTGGGTCCTGCCACAATTCCACCAACATGACCTATCATGTGTCAGAAGCTGCTTCTCTCCACACCACACAAATCTAATCTCTTCCAGACATGATGAGAAACTGCTCTAACTCCGGCAAAAGAGCCATTGAAGTCAGCCACATTGCCAAGGGCACGGTTTTAATTGCCTCAAGGAGCCCTGGGGTGCACCGGCAGCATCCTAAATATATTGTAGGGTAAAAACCATCTTGCGTCCAGACACAGACTGTTAATTCTGTTAAACTTCTTATATTCAAGTGATATGCCAGGTATCAAAAATGGGCAATTCTTTAAAGGTGCAACGGCTCTGTGAGTGCTGCCTTCACAGGGCCTAACGTGAGACCATCTGGCACGAAGTCTTCATCTCTGATGCCCTCAGAAGTCACCAAGAGGAAAAGCTGGGAGGATCTTCTTGTGAATTCCTAGGGCTGGTAATGATGACAAACCTGCTTCCTAGAGGGCTGGGCCTATGGGTCTTGGCTTCAATCCCAGGCCTGAGGGAAGTTGTGGGGAGCTGGATGATTGAGGCAACAGTACGGATGGTCTCTGCCAAAGCCACAGCCAATTCTAGCACTGGGTTCCCTACTGGGAAGATGAAAGCCTGAGTTTTATTGGGTTCTAGGAGGACCTCCAGAGTTCCTCTTCCTCAGGCAGGAAACAAAGCAAGCTCTTAAGAGGGGCGGAGTAGAGAACATGGGGCTCTGCTCAAGGTGTGTGTAGAAAATGCATCTACCCAAAGCTACTCTGTTCTCAGAGGCTCAGCATCCTGAATGAGGATGCATTTGCCTCATAAAAGCCCTGTCTCCATCAAGCCCTTTGCAATCTATCCAGGGTGACCACCTGCCCTATCTTTTAAGTCTACTTGTTCCACCTCTGTGCTTCAAACCTGAGTTTGCCTCTGTCCCAGCCCTTCAGATTGATGTTCACATCAGCTTGGGTCTAGTCCCTGGCTTCCCTGATGCTGTCTGCAGGCTTGCCTGTACTCCCAAAGCCAGTCCGGACTCCAAAACCCAGCCAGGCCTGCAGAGCTTCACCATCTCTGGTTGTCCAGGCAAAAACTCTGAATGCTGTAATGCAGAGATCACTAGAGCTTCTATGTAGAGACTCAGCCAAGACCCTTGAAGAAGGGAGACAAGTTTGGCCATGAAGCAATAAACCACCTTTAGAAACTCAACAGCACTTACTGGGTGCCGTTGCAGGAACTGTGCTAGGCACTGTGGGTACAGCAAGCTCTGCCTTCACAGAGCTTAGAGTCACCTTCGGACCTGCTGAACAGACACTCCACTTCCTTACCTTCTGCTGGTAGCATGGTGTTTTGGCTTCCAGAGCAGCTTACCTCTTTCCAGTTCTGATATGGGCAATAAGAGATGTCACACCTGTGTGGACCAACACCACCGGGAATAGCAATAAAACAAGGGAGCAGACAGCCAAAGTACATTCCATCCCTTCCACCTAATTCTCTTTCTAGTTTATGCATTGTTGCTCTGGGAACCCCAGGATCTATAGATACCTCCAGCATAGATCCATCAAGTTGCAACTGTAGAGCAAAAGGAAAAAAATATATAATAGACAATAAATACTCTAGGGCTGTTTGGTGTACTAAACATTGAACTTGATCTTTCCACTGGAATAAGAAGTAATTTACCTCATTAGAGAGTACATGGCAGCAAGAAAAATATAGCTCATGAACCATATTTATTTTCAATTAATCTTGAAACAACATCCCTTGTCCAGATTAAAATACTCAAAACCAAGGGCATATGATTAAAGAGAAACATTCTTGAATCATGGGGTTGACTCCTGGAGGAGTAAAACAAGGAGACAGATTATTTGCTCTCTTATTACAGATCCCAAGATAAAACTCCTCCCACCTGTGACCATGGATGGATACTGGCATCTGAATCTTTCATAGCTTGGAATATCAAACTTAAATCTTTCCACAGTCTCATTTAATCCTTATGCTCTATGCTATCCTCAGTGATATTACATTTTGAAGATCAGTACACATCATTTATGTAGTAGACCTTAAAAACCAAGAGTGAATTTAACATTTTTCAATCTTAAATTATTCTTAAATTGGGAATTTCGTGATCTTCTCTATATTTACTGCAATCAGGTGTGCCTCACTTTGTAGAATAAATGCATCCCAGAAGGTCAACCTTTAGAGTGAACTTTCCCCTCTGAGAGTCATATAGAACCAATCCCAAGACAAAATGAAACCATCTTCAATGATGAAATCCTTTTTTAATCATGCATTTTAAAGGAGAAATTTTTGATAAAATAATAATACACTTAAGAAAACAAAGTTTCTTTTGTCTGACAGGATTACTTCTAGAGATAAAGGAAAAAACAGCAATTATAGCTTAAGAACAGAACATCCTAGACTAAAAATTCACTCAGCTTTTATCAAATCTCTTCACTGTCATTGTACAAGAGAATAACAGGAAATTCTCTTTGGGTGCAATCTATGGAGGCTGAAGGCTCTTAAGAATAAGCAATAGAGCTAAAACTGGGGAAGGGTAGAGACCAAGGTCCCAAATACGAGAGGAAGTGAACCAGTGAGGCAGTTATGAGAAGGGGGCCTCCCTCGCATGTGTTCAGTGTTACCTGTTATCCAATTTAAAGTCAGGCTTTAGGCGTCATATAATAATTCCTTTAATCAACCAGAAACCACATATATCCATAAAGGTTGAGAAGAGCAGACAGAACAGATAAGAAAAAAAGTAACTGTCTAATAAAAGGGAACCCAAATGTTGAGTGTTATGAGTCAGGTTCAGTACCTGATCCTACCCTAAGATACCAGTTAGAGAGAAAGAAAGAAAGAAAGTGTGTGTGCGCGTACACGTGTGCATGCCTGTATATGTGCACACACATATAACAATGTAACAACAGCCTCATGACTTTGCTAAGGGTTGATACAGACTAACTCAGAAGAAAAGATAAGGGAGAATCAGAATGCAAATCTAAATATACAGCATATTTTCACTGATGTAAAAGTAAAGGACATTTACCAAACTTTAACTGTGGTTATTTCTAGGATTGTGGATAATTGTGGATGGCTTTTCTTTGCAGGTTTTGTATTTTCCTAATTTTTACAATGAGCATGTATATTTGACTTCCATGTATAAAGATGAAATGTTTTATTTTGAAAAAGAAAGAAAAGGTTTGAGATCAAGGAACAGCAAGCAGAGACAAATTCCCCTGAGAAGAGAAAACCAATAGAGGAAAGAACTCCAAACTCCATCAAGAAGCTGTGGATGAGGTCGGTAGAGAAAAATGTTAAAATCCACCTAAGAGGCTGAGCCTAAATATAGAAGCCAAGGTTGGGCCTAAAGAGGGCTCTGGAAGTGAAACAAAGCAGGAGCCATAAAAGTGGTAGGACTCATTAGTGCAGCTCTGTAGCTGTAATTGAACCTGCTGGTGTATACTGGTATCATCCAAATTGCTTCACACTGTAACAAAATAGACCTTGGACCTGTATTACCAACTCAATGTGTGAACTCAAGACCCACTCCAGAAGGACATACAAGGAGTGGAAGAGAAAGAGAACCACCCCAAAAGGTGCAATCTAGAGAGGACAGCCCCTGATGCCAGTGGAAAGAGGCCATGACAAACATATCCCAGGACTACATTGGTAGGGACCCAGAGCAACAGCTCCCAACCCAGACAGACACCCAGATACAATAGCATCCCAAAGGCAGACCCAGGTCTGGAGTGGAGGAGACTCTGCAGACCACCTCCCCAGGCACTCAGCCACCCCCTGCCCCAGTGTGAGAACTGCAATCCAGTCTTTCTTTCCCAGTGACTGTAACACAATCCATGACACAACAACCTAAAAGTGATCCTTTAAGGGATGTATATGATGTACATGACAAAAGAGAAGCAAGTCATGTATGTTAGTTCCCAGCCTTTCTCTTTCTCCCATGCTTAACAGAATTTTGTCTGGACCCTTCTCACCCATCTTCCACCCATGGACCATCCTGCTTTGTGAAATAAGCCCTTTGGGGCCTGGTAATGCAGAGGAAGGAAATCGGGGAGTAGGTAAGAAGTATAGGCTCTAGAGCTCGGGAGTGGGGATATGGAGGGTTTTGTTAGAGGAAGGCTGGGTATGGGAGATGGAGCAACTTCAGTGTAAAGGAAATGGATGAGAGAGAAAAGGATATGTGGAAGGTATATTGCTGTGTTCTCTTTATCTCCCCTTGCAGAGTTCTAGACAGGCAGCTAGATGGCTGAGATCTTTGGAAATTACTTTTGAAAACTGTACTGTATCACTTTAACCACAGTACTCTGAGACCATCCCACAAGGAACAGCTTTTTTAAGGATTGCAAATTGATGAGGCACATCTCATTCCTGTATGGACCTTGGGGTTCAGGGGTGAAGTTAACTAGAGTCCAATAAAACTACAGCAAACAGCTTTATTTCCTAAGGTTCTTGTGTGTACTGGCTAAAATAAGGGTCTTTAGCCCTTACTGTTTCCCCCTGAGATTTTTTTGCTAACAGAATTGTCCCTGAAGCTCCTAACCCTCAAAGCTGCTCAAATTTCTCTGACAGTACAGAAAGTATAATAGTGTTGAAAGTGATGGTAGAAAAATGATAATGTCTTCCCTAAGCTTGAGCTGTGCAGAAATGTCTAGTCTAGGTATGTTTTAAAGAATGAATAACCAAATCTGAAATATTCTTGTATCTAGAGCATAGCGCTTGACAATTTCATACAATGGTACTCTCTAATGTAAGCCCTTTACTAAAATCAAGTGTATTTAGCTGTATCAGTAGGAATAATGTGCTATTCTTTGTACACTAAGATGGTGCTAAATATGCATTTAGCCACATATAAAAGGTGTACCCTGGTACCTTCTGGAGGTCCTAAGAGCTCAATAGTAAACCCTGAGTCTTGCTGAACGGTCAAGAGCTAAATGGTAGCAAATGACTTCCTTGATGTGGTACAGGAACATTCACTGCATAGTACAATCGAGGAAAAAGATACCAGGAATGTGGTGTGTGCAGTGACCCTGACAGTCATCAGGAATCCATTGATACAATCTTTCCTGCTGAACCAGGTATAGTCCCGAAATCCTTATTGCAGTTCCCCAGGCAGTCAGAGCTGGCACATGACAGGAAATCTATTAGCCATTCCTACTCTGTGGGATGATTAAGGCCAAAATGTTAATTTGGGGATGAGTGTCCAGAGTTCCCATCCCAGGGACACTCAGGGATTTTCGTGTTGATAACGCAGAGACAAACTGATAGCAGAGTTGTCCTTCTGCAAAGGTCATAGACAGGGCGTGTACAGGTGGCAGGTGGCAGAAAAGGTCCCCCTGTACATACTCATCGCTTGGAATCCACAGACCTCTCCCATTTTACCTGTTGGTGTTATGTACTGAGTGTTGCTGTTCAAACAGAGGAAAGAGTAACAGTTCAGGAAAGAGTAACAGTTTGAGCTATTGTCTTTCATAAATACCTTAGTTTAAATTAAATCTTCACATCAACAAGCCAGATACTTGGAAAGACCCTGAAGGATGAGGGTTCAAACTGGATCTGGTTTGAAGAAGCAAATGAGCATGGATTCGTCAAAGGATGGTGCCAAGGGCTGGGTGCAGAACACCACTTCCCACCCACAGCTCTCTGGAGGGTCAGCCTTGGAACAAGGACGTTCTCCTTTGTAAACTGAGCATCAGATACTCAGGTGGCGATCAAAATTCCATAGCAAACAGCTGATGAAAAACACCTGATGAGGACTTTACCTTTAGTAAATGAAATTAAAATTTAAGACAATAAGTTTGTTTTATCTTACTTGTTAATTCGGTTATTACTGGTGCAACCATGCACTAAGTCTTTGAAGAACTCAAATATTTATGCTAGGACAGCATAAATAGGGCCAAAAAAAAGAGGGCATAATAGTAGCATAAAATATCTTTCACTTCACACTTGATTTCTGTAGTACAATCTTAAAGAAGGTCACTACTCCAAAAATAGTCAAGGGATTACTAATTTACCAATACCAATATCTTTTGGTATTCAAATCATTTGCTTTGAAGTCTATAATGTCATAATCCTTACTGGCTTTCTCTTCTCTAGCTCTTAATTTATCTGACTTTCCCAAGCCCCAAGCTTCATGTATGTATAATTTGAGCAATACTCCAACATCATATTCTTCAACTTCATGAAATCCTGAAATGTTTGTAAAACAATTTCACTTCAGAACCTATTTACACTGATTTTGCATTTATACTATCAGATGTTACAATATCCATCAGTAAAATTGACTGGAAAAAGTGTGTTGATAGGTGAAGAGATGGAGGTGCTAGCACTAAGCAGGAGAGATATTTGAGAGAAGATAAATTTTACAAGTTAGTGAGTGATTATTTTCATGTGACGGAAAATTTTGCTTCCCCATGAAACCACATAATCATTGTGAATGAGACAATAAACACTCAGATATTGAGGATGCCTGTATTATGCAACCCTCCTTCCTGGGCTATCGCTGACTGGATCAGAGAAGGACACTTGACCCAACTATATCAATCATTTTCTCTTTCCTAGAAATTTGAATATATATATACACAAATATATATGTATACACACACACACACTCACATATATATATAGATATATCTGTGTCTTGGGTTTTGATTGGGTGCGGTGGCTCATGACTGTAATCCCAGCACTTTGGGAGGCAGAGACAGGAGATCACTTGAATCACTTGAGGCCAGGACTTAGACACCAGCCTGGACAACATAGCAAGACCTCATCTCTACAAATAATGTAAAAATTAACCAGGCATGGTGGCACACACCTGTAGTCTTGTCTGTGCAGGAGCTGAGGCAGAAGAATACTTGAGCCCAGGAATCTGAGGCTGTGGTGAGCTGAGATCATGCCACTATACTCCAGCCTAAGTGACAGTGAGGAATCTGAGGCTGCAGTGAGCTAAAATCATGCCACTATAGTCCATCCTGCGTGACTGAAAACCAAAAAACTGTATTTCAATTCCAAATATATATACTATATATGATCTCAGAACTTTTTTGACTATACATCTCTATCAGTAAAAAAATTTGACTACATACTTTTAATAGATATATTTTTATTTACAAACTGTATTCATAATTACATTTATTGATAAATTATAAGAATAACATTTTTAAATCTTTTTTAAAAATGTAAAAGATGAGTGAAAGTATTTTTATGTTTTTTGTTTGTTTTTATTTTTTCTTTGAGTGAAGGTATTTTTAACATTTTTAGTTTATAACTAATAAAAAGTATTCTCTATAACAAAATTATAATTATTTTAATTTTAATATTAATTTATTATTCATTATTTTTAAATCATTTAATTCTATGATGCAAAAGTTCACATTTGATGCTGTATAAGTTCAGTCTATTCCAAGAGTTGGGTTTAATGGCAGTACAACTGAAAACCTAATTCAGAGTGACAAATAGGTCCAAATGAAATAAAAGATATATGACTGGCCAGGTTTTTCATTTTTTAATCCCAACCACTAACTATGCAAAGGCTTTTATTGATATTAGGTTCACAAATTCTTACTTTCTCATGTCAATCAGTTCTCAAAAACTAATCAAACCCACTGACTTTCCTGGAAATGTTTACACAGTTAGAAAATTCTGTTTTTTAAACTACCAACATCATTTTTTATGGAATTAGAAAAAAAGGTGTTCTAAACTATATATGGAACCAAAAAAGAGCCTGAATAGCCAAAGCAAACCTAAGCAAAAAAGACAAAACTCGAGGCATCACATTACCTGACCTGAAACTACACTGCAAGGCAATGGTAACCAAAAGAGCATGGCATTGGTACAAGAATAGACACATAGACCAATGAAACAGGATAGAGAACCCAGAAATAATGCTGCATACCTACAACCATCTGATCTTTAACAAAGTCAACAATAACAATAAGGAAAGGACTCCCTATTCAATAAATGCTGCTGGAATAACTGGCTAGCCATATGCATAAGAATGAAACTAGACCCCTACCTTTCACCTTATACAAAAATCAACTCAAGATGGATTAAAGACTTAAATGTAACATCTACAACTATAAAAAGCTATTGGGGTGCTGGCTCATCCCTGTAATCTCAGCACTTGAGAGCCTAAAGCAAGAGGATCACTTGAGCCCAAAACTTCAAGACCAGCCTGAGAAACGTAGGGAGACCCAGTCCCCACAAAAAAACAAAATTTTAATGAGCTAGGTGTGGAGGCGCACACTGTGGTCCCAGCTACCCCGAAGGCTGAGGTGGGAGGATTGCTTGGGCCCAGGAGGTTGATGTTGCAGTGAGCCAAGATTGTGCCACTGCACTCTAGCCTGAGTGACAGAGCAAAACCCTATCTCAAAATAATTAAAGAATAAAACTAGAAAAATCCTAGAAGAAAATGTAGAAACATCATTCTGAACATCAACCTTGGCAAAGAATTTATAACTAAGTTTCCAAAAGCAATTGCAACAAAAGCAAAAATTGACAAGTGGGACCTAATTAAACAAAAGAGCTTCTGCACAGCAAAAGAAACTATCAACAGAGTAAAAAGACAACCTATAGAATGGGAGAAAATATTTGCAAACTGCATCCAATAAAAGTCTAATATTCATAATCTATAAGAAACTTAATTCAACAAGAAAAAAACAAATAACCTCATTAAAAAGTGGGTGAAGGACATGAACATTTTTCAAAGGAAGACATACATGTGGCCAAACAAGCATATGAAAAAAACGTCAACCTCACTAATCATTAAATAAATGCAAATCAAAACCACAATGAGATACCATCCCATGCCAGTCAGAATGGCTATTATTAAAAAGTCAAAAAATAACAGATGTTGGCAAGGTTGTGGAGAAAAGGGAACGCTTTTACATTGTTGGGAATGTAAATTAGTTCAGACACTAAAGAAAAAGTTTGGAGAGTTCTCGAAGAATTTAAAACAGAACTACCATTCAACCCAGCAATCTCATTACTGGGTGTATACCCAAAGGAAAATAAATCATTCTACCATAAAGACACATGCACTTACGTTCATCACAGCGCTATTCACAATAGCAAAGACATGAAACCAATCTAGGGGCCCATCAACATTGAGTACACATGGACATAAAGATGGAAACAACAGACACTGGAGACTACTAGAAGGGGGAGGGTAAGAGAGAGGTTAAGGGTCAAAAAACTACCTATTGGGTACTGTGCTCACTACCTGGATGACAGAATCATTCGTACACCAAATCTTAGCAACACACAATTTATCAAGTAACAAACCTGTCCATGTACCCTCTGAAACTAAAAGTTGAGAAATAAATAAATAAATACATACATACATACATACATACATAGCAAATCACATAGGCTGTGTTTAAATTTTTTTAAAAGAAAACTGTGGTTTTTGAAGTGCAGAACTATCAAGATTTTTATAGATGAGACTCATTTTTCAACAATAAAATTACATAGTAATAGAAACAATGCCAAACATCTATTTTCAAGATGTTCTTTCCATAGGAAGAGTTCTTTTGAAAAGCAGATACAGTACTTTCTCTCTCACTAACAAAACATCATCTTTTCCTTGAAGAAACAGAATAAACTTATTTTAAGTAGCTGTTAGTATTACAGAAAAGGCCAGTGGATTTAGAATATTTTTCTTCTTGAAAAAGAAAAGTATATAACTCATCTTTAAGAAAGGCCATCCTTTTTTTAACTGTTAGGTTCAAGGGTGCATGTGCAGGTTTGTTACACAGGTAAATTGCGTGTCATGGGGGTTTGGTGTACAGATTATTTTGTCACCCAGGTAATAAGCATAGTATCCAATAAGTAGTTTTTCAATCTTCACCTTCCTCCCACCCTCCACCCTCTAGGATGCCCCAGTGTCTGTTGTTCCTTTCTTTATGTTCACGTGTACTCAATGTTTAGCTCCCACTTATAAGTGGGAACATGCAGTACTTGGTTTTCTGTTACTACATTAGTTCACTTAGGATAATAGTCTCTAGCTGCATCCATGTTGCTGCAAAGGACATGATCTCATTCTTTTTATGGCTATGTAGTATTCCATGGTGTATATGTACCACATTTTCTTAATCTAGTCTACCATTGATGGGGATCGAGGTTAATTCCATGTCTTTGCTATTGTGAATAGTGCTGCAATAAACATACACGTGCTCGTATCTTTATGGTAGAACAATTTACATTCCTTTGGGTATATACCCAGTAATGAGATTCCTGGGTTGAATGGTAGTTCTGTTTTAAGTTCTTTGAGAAATCACCAAACTGCTTTCCACAATGGCTGAACTAATTTACATCTCCACCAACAGTGTATAAGCATTCCCTTTTCTCCACAACCTTGCCAATATTTATTATTTTTTGACTTTTTAATAATAGCCATTTTGACTGTGTGAGATGGTATCTTACTGTGGTTTTGATTTGCATTTAGTAAGGTTGAGCATTTTTTCATATGCTTGTTGGCTGCATGGATGTCTTCTTTTGAAAAATGTCTGTTTGTGTCCTTTACCCACTTTTTAATGAGATTATTTGTATTTTTCTTGTTGAATTGTTTAAGTTTCTTGTAGATTCTAAATATTAGCCCTTTGTTGAATGCATAGTTTGCAAATATTTTCTACCATTCTGTAGGTTGTCTAGTCACTCTGTGGTCTCTTTTGCTGTGCAGAAGCTCTCTAGTTTATTAGGTTCTGTTTGTCAATTTTTGGTTTTGTTCCAATTGCTTTGGGTACCTTCATCATGAAATTTTTGCCAGGGGCTATGTCCAGAATGGTACTTCCTAGGTTGTCTTCCAGGGTTTTTATAGTTTTAGGTTTTACATTTAAGTCTTAAATTTATCTCGAGTTGGTTTTTGTATACAGTGTAAGTCCAGTTTCAATCTTGTGCATATGACTAGCCAGTTATCCCAGCAGCGTTTATTAAATAAGGAGTCCTTTTCCCATTGCTTTTGTTGACTGTGTGGAAAATCAGATGGTTGTAGGTGTGTGACTTTATTGCTGGGATGTCTACTCTGTTCTATTGGTCTAGGTGTCTGTTTTTGTGCCAGTGCCATGCTGTTTTGGTTACTGTAACCTTGTAGTATAGTTTGAAGTCAGGAAATGTGATGCTCCCAGCTTTGTTCTTTGTGCTTAGAAATGCTTTTGCTTGGCCGGGCACGGTGGCTCAAGCCTGTAATCCCAGCACTTTGGGAGGCCGAGACGGGCGGATCACCAGGTCAGGAGATCGAGACCATCCTGGCTAACACGGTGAAACCCCATCTCTACTGAAAAAATACAAAAAACTAGCCGGGCGTGGTGGCGGCGCCTGTAGTCCCAGCTACTTGGGAGGCTGAGGCAGGAGACTGGCGTGAACCCGGGAGGCAGAGCTTGCAGTGAGCTGAGATCCGGCCACTGCACTCCAGCCTGGGCGACAGAGCAAGACTCCGTCTCAAAAAAAAAAAAAAAAAAAAAAAAAGAAATGCTTTTGCTATTGGGGCTCATTTTTTATTCCATATAAATTTTAGGATACTTTTTTCTAATTCTGTAAAGAATGTCATTGGTAGTTTGATAGGAAGAGCATTGAATCTGTACATTGCTTTCAGCAGTATGGCCATTTTAACAATGTTTATTCTTCCTGTCCATTCAATGAGCATGGAATGTTTTTCCATTTGTATAATCTCTGATTTCTTTCAGCAGTGTTTTATAATTCTCATTGTAGAGATCTTTCACCTCTTTAGTTAGCTGTATTCCTAGGTATTGTATGGAAACACCATTCTTTTGCCACAGATGACCAGAAAACTTGTGACTTTGCATAATCGACTCTCTTATTTTTACAAAATATTGGGGTGATTCTGCTACTAAAGTCCTTGTTTTTATAAAATTAACCACATCAATGACCTCCTGTGACTCTTTGTACTCTTTTGACTTCAAGTCTTTTCTGAACTAGATTATCTATGAATAACAATGAATGGATTTCACACAGGGAGTTTATACTCTAGTCTTACTCTTGAACTATTTTTATTCCAATCATAGCAAGTACTCCATTCGTGGTTACACATCAGCATAAAACATTATTTTATTAGAGTTCATTTCTTGGGTGAAAATGGCTGACATCTGTGTGTCTGTGCATTGACCTGAGCACAGAAATGCCTCAAACCTTAGATGTTCAGTTTCAATGGGTCATTTTGCCAGCATCAAACAAGATGTGAGTGAACGTTTGTCCATCGTCAGGAATCTAGGAGCCACATTTCCCACTTGTCCCCTTCGCAAAAGAAAGAAGCTGTTTTATTAACAGTAGAGACAGCTGTTTTATTAACAGGTGAGAAAGTATCAATTATCATGACAAGAAAGTACAGAGCAAAAAGAAAGTGAGAAAAAATGATCACTGGTGGAATTATTTAAACCTTTCTCTTTATCAGGGCTACTCTGCAGCAAATATCCTATAATCACTCTGAAGAGCTCTGAAAATGGGTTATTTAGCTTCCTAGACCTATGATCTAATGCGACTAGATGGAATTTGCCCTTTAAAAAAAATCCTTTTCTGTCTTTTGTTCTCAAGTAATATCACAGTAATGATGAGCTGGATACCCAGTCTAGTTATTAGTTTTAAATGCTCAAATGAATCAACCTACCTACACTCTCAAAATCATCTGATTCACTGGAGGGGATTAAGAAAATGTACTAGAGTGTTAGAATGAATTACCAAAGGAATCACATTTTTACCTCAATTCAGAGGTTCTTGGCCATAGCTACAAGCTTTGGCTCTTATTCTCACCTTACATGAAATATTTTAGGCTGTTTCTCACCATTTCAAAGACTTAAAATTTAATTTCAAGTAGCTGAATAGAAATGACATTTCCTAAATTAAAAATTAGCACTAACTGTATGACACCCTTCATACAAATACTTTTTAATCTTAAAATAAAGCCCCTCCAACTACAGATGGAATTTAAATCAGAACCTGGAACACCACCTCTAGTAGACCAGTCTTTGTGTCATCCCTGAGTGCATGGGGTCTCTGGTAAAGGATATTGATCCTACATATATGTTATTAGCAGCATTGCTTTCTGTTTCTTACGATA
The DNA here is from genome assembly GCF_003255815.1 of Theropithecus gelada. Lineage (NCBI taxonomy): Eukaryota > Metazoa > Chordata > Mammalia > Primates > Cercopithecidae > Theropithecus > Theropithecus gelada. Next base: position 49,065,768 of record NC_037683.1, on the reverse strand, counting down.
GGATGCCAAGAAATCTTGCTTTCTCAAGCCTGTTTGGAGGTGAGCGTGTTCAATTCAGCACACATGTGTTGAGTTCCTGCTTTGTGCAAAGACTTGGTCTCCATACTGCGAGGGCTTAGAGTTGATACTCAGGAAAGAAGAGACATGTTCATTTAAAAAAAATTATGCTAGGAAGCTCAGTGTTATGAGTTACTAACTATTGAAAGGGTTTAGTTCCAAAATTCTAAATTATTAAATTATAACATTTAGTCAGCAGAATAATCCAGGCTAAAAGCTAAACTCACTTTTCTCCTTTGATCAAAACTAAAATTTCTGCAGGTTGAAAGTAGAGAAGGAAAAGGTATAAGGACACAGAAAAGACAAATGCAGTAAGTATACTTTACTATTAACTGAGCTTTTAACTCTTTCATACATATTATCTAACTTGGTGTTTGCCTTTTTGAAGGGGCACAAAATAGGGAAGTGGAGTGACTCAGGGCAGCTGGTGTTTTAATGACAGGTCCTCCCGGACAGCCCTGGGGCTGAATCATCAGGCTCTACTGTCTAGTCTTGACTTAGTCAGGTCTGACAGCACGAGACCCAAGAAGAGTAACCTTTCCATGACAAACTCATACTAAATGAGCCAAACCAATTCCTAAACCCAGAAAGCCAATCTATTCATCCTACATCCAAACTACACCTTATTCCACAGCAAATTTAAGGCCACTTAGAAATATGTGGACAAGTTATCAGAGAAAATAAATCCAAAATTTAACAACAGAATAGGCAAATAACAAAAATAAGACAGAAAGATGGCATTGGGAGTGAAGTAAACTCACAATGTATATAGAGAGGTATATGTTCTTGCAGAATAGCCTCCTTATAGCTGGAATCACAAGGCATACACAGTGAGTTACATGGTGCCAGAGAAGCCAATCAGAAGATTATTCAGAACAAAGGAAATATAATGGGCTGGGGAGAGACATTCCCCTAAACTCTAGAAAAACCTGAGATCTGGTTCCTCAAACAAGACCCACAGCCACAGTAATTCAATCCCCACGCCCAGGGTTCCTCCCTGGACAGTGCCACAGACCTGCTTCTCTGCACCCACTTACTTGGGTTCACACTTCCCTTCACCGACACATGAGGTATCACTGAGGACATAAAGTATCCTCAGGCACTCCACGAATTCCTCATATGAGTCTTAGACACTCTTTGTCTAGTCCCATCTTTGTCTTTCATCAGACCAATCCTTCAAATGTATTAGGTAAACTACACTAGCTATGAACTAGATAGATGACTTTCTCAAAGACAACAGAAGTATTTGCAATCCATCAGGGATCTTGGAATAGGTTAAAATAAGAAGAGTGGCTCCAGATACAAATTTTCTTTAAGAGATCCTACTGCCATCAATAAGACATACTCTATGTTTCTGCACAAAACTTAGCATGCCCCTTGACAGTAATTCAGCCAGTGGGAATTACTAGCTATTTGGAATTTCTAAAGAAGTGGAATTTCTAAAGAAGAAATGCAAAATAGAAAAAAAAACAAAAAACAAAAAAACAAACAAACAAACAAAAAAAAAAACCTGTGTCCATAGATATGTATTGTCAAAAGATATCCATGTTGTTTATAAAACAAATAACTAGAAACAATCCAAACGTCTAAGAATTGAGAAACTGATAAGTAAACTACTGTTTCAATAGAGTACTATATTATACATCACTAAAATGATGTTTAAGAAAATTCTGTTGCACTACTGACAAATGTTAATGACATTAAGTCCTTTATTTAAAGGAGTATAGAAACTTGTGTATACATGGCCGGGCACGGTGGCTCACGCCTGTAATCCCAGCACTTTGGGAGGCTGAGGTGGGCGGATCACGAGGTCAGGAGATCGAGACCATCCTGGCTAACACAGTGAAACCCCATCTCTACTAAAAATACAAAAAAAAAAATCAGCCGGGCGTAGTGGAGGGCGCCTGTAGTCCCAGCTGCTCAGGAGGCTGAGGCAGGAGAATGGCGTGAACCTGGGAGGTGGAGTTTGCAGTGAGCCGAGATCGTGCCACTGCACTCCAGCCTGGGTGACAGAGCGAGACTCCATCTCAAAAAAAAAAAAGAAAGAAAGAAACTTGTGTATACATTAGAATTGCAACTTTTGGAGCCAGGCACAGTGGCTCACACCTGTAATCTCAGCACTTTGGGAGGTGGAGACAGGCAGATCACCTCAGGGCAGGACTTCAAGACCAACCTGGCCAACATGGTGAAACCTCATCTCTACTAAAAATACAACAATTAGCCATGCATGGTGGCAGGTGCCTGTAATCCCAGCTACTCAGGAGGCTGAGGCAGGAGAATCGCTTGAACCCAGGAGGCCGAGGCTGCAGTGTACTGAGATGGTGCCACTGCACTCCAGCCTGAGTGACAGAGTAAGACTCTGTCTCAAAAAAAAAAAAAAAAAAAAAAAAAGAATTGCAACTTTTGGAGAAAAATTCCTGTGCATGGGATAAAAAGTTGAAAGGAAAATCAATCAAATGCTAACAATTGTTTTAGAATTATGGGATCATAGGTAATCTTTTAAAATCTATCTTACAAATTTTCTTTTACTGTGGTCCTATTATGAAATATAGGTAAACAAATAAAAACATTCAAACTAACTTAAAACTTATGACACATATTGAACAAGTCTTAATTGTTGTAAATAGATAGATAATTAGATAGACAGATGGAGATCATGAGAAGCCTGTGTTTGTGAGGATATAGGAGAATATCTCCCTGGGAATCACTTGCAATAGGGAGGAGCAGGGAGACTCACAGCAGGGTAGGAAGTGCTACATAGTAGATGGTGCTGATAGAGACAGGAGACAGGGAAATACTTGGTAGAAGAGGGCAGTTCCCTGGCAAAGGCCCCACCCCCAAGCCTGGAAACCTGCAGCCCTAAATAGAACAGGCATTCCTATTTTCATGCCCATATGTTGCCTTTTGGCCTACCAAGCCCCCTGTCCTGTAACCAGATAAACCCCAAGCCCCCAGGCTCCATGAGCAGATGAGCAGATGAACAGAAGAGCAGAAGAGTGGCAGAATGGTGCAGCAGAGAAGGAGAGAGGCGCATCTGAATGTTGAGAGGAGTCTGGCTGGGCATAGTCGGAGAGGAGATCAGCTGCTAGATGGCCAAACTCCAGGGGAAGATCATCTTCCCACTCCATCCCCTTTCTAGCTCCCCATCCTTCCCACTGAGAGTGACCTCAATCACCCAATAAAATCCCTGCATTCATTATCTTTCAAGTCCATGTGTGATCTGATTTTTCCTGGATGCTGGACAAGAGCTCAGGATACAGAAAGCTGTCACACTGGCCCTCTGCCCTTGCAAAAAGGCAGAGGGTCCACTGAGCTGTTTGATATTTAAGCTGTACATGGATGGCAAAGCTAAAAGAGGGCACTGTAACACACACCCACTTGGGCTTTGGGAGTCATAGGCATTCGCCCCTAAAGCTTCCATAGCGCTGGAGGCCAAAAAAGCACTTGCCTCAGCTCCAGCACCTGCCCATCTGCATGCTGGCTGTCCCATAATGGGTTTGAATGCTCACAGTAGCCAAACAGACCAGCCACACCGTGTCACATATCCTGTGAGTGGGGACAGGGAACTCCTATTTTAGAGCCAAAGCACATATATACTATATACTGCACGTTTGATTATTTCAAGTTTTTTTTTTTTTTTTTTTTTGGCTGGGATTACTTGAGATTTTTATTTTCTGATTGGCATTTCCATGGACTTGCCAAATTGTCTATAATGAACTTATACTACTTTGACAACTGGAAAAACAAATTCCATTAAACAAAGAAACAGAAACTCAGGTGAAACTGTCAGCCCTATCATCTGCAGCATTTGGGGGCCCATTTCTCCTCAGAGCCCACTCCTCTCTGCTCATTTGGGATCTCCTGGCTTGACGGCTCCTTAATCCTTAGCACATCCTGTACAACTCCATTTTTACCTGAACACTGATAAAACCAAGGTGCTACAACACTATTTTAAAATCACTGCTTAGTTTTCTGTTCTTGCAATAAACCTGCACGTTGTGCACATGTACCCTAGAACTTAAAGTATAATAATAAAAAATAATAAAAAAATAAAAAATCACTGCTTAGACCAGATAATAGTAAACACAAAAATTTCCAAATCTCTCTCCAAAGTCATTTCTCAAAATAATCTCTACTAATCCCTAACGGAATCAAAGTAGTCTAGGACTCCCTCCCATCCCCGGCCTCCTATCAAAGACTTACTTCTCAGGGAGTTGAGAGATCTTCAGATGTAAAATAAAAGATAATAATAAATCTAAGATCCTATCTGATTCTCCCTGCTTTAATTCCTGGCCTTTAAATGCAACATCTGCCACTAGAAAAATAAAAAATAAAAATAAGTTCAGTTCATCTGTCATATTTCTGCCTTCTCCATTAAATGCATCTATTTTACACATGGTCTTGAGACTTGGCACTATTCAGAGAGATTTAAATGGACCTTGTATTAGTTTGCTAGGGTTGTCATAACAAAGACCACAGACTGAGTGACTCAAATAACAAATTTCTTTTCTCACAGTTCTGGAGGCTAGAACTTCAAGATCAAGGTGTCAGTAGGATTGGTTTCGTTCGGAGGCCTCTCTCCTTGGTTTTTAGATGTTATCTTCTCTCTGTGTCTTCACATAATCTTTCCCTTGTTTACATCCATGTTCTAATAGTATCTTTTTATAACACCAGTCATATTTGTATTAGGATCTCCCCTAAGACCTCATTTTATCTTAATTACCTCTTTAAGGGCGCTATCTTCAAATATAGTTATATTCTGAAGTATTAGGGGTTAGGACTTCAACCTACTAAGTTTGGGAAGGACACAATTCCATCCACAACAAACCTGAATCCTGCTTTCTAGAAACTTTCCAACTAAAACAACATGGATGAACAAAAACCAAATTAAGCAAGCACTGAGGAACTACTGAATGGTGCTTCAGTCTGGTGCAATTAGCACTAGGATTATGGAGACTTTCATTGCCAACATTTTACCCTTAATTTAAGTCATGTCAAGAACCATGTCACACAGGAATTTCTAGCATTATGCTTTTCTGTTCCTAAATCCAGCCTCACCACATGGCACCATAAGCTCTCAGATCCTTTGTGCTGGGCCCTGAACCGCTTTGTAACTGACCTTTGATCCTCCCAGAAGGGATCTCTACAGAAAGCATGATTTAATCACTCCATAGGCACACACACCCACTGTGTAAATAGGCCCCTTCTCTGCTACAGGCTTAGGAAACAAAAACAAGACTACTTCTCAGATTTATCTCTACCTTCAAATAGCCCTAAGTTGCTCAGAAATAACAGCAGAAGGGAGAGGAAGCTCTCCCTTCACTATACACTTTTTCGGTGTCTACTGAATTCATAGCATAGCACAGGTATCATAGCTGAGACAAAGTGAAAAGGAAAATAGCCCAGACTTTCAACTACTGGAGGACTTGACAGCCTGGCCACCAGCACACCTCCAGAAGAAACTCCCATTCGGTTTTGTGCTTCTCCCCTCCAGAAAATAGGTAGGCCGCAAGGATGCTCTTGAGATACCTTTCCCCAGTTCTCATTGCCTTATCTTTTTAAATATCAATCCTTTATTTGGACTGCAAAAGTTTTTCGCTAATAGACGGCTATCATTCACTAATAGGTGGCTGTATTTAAAATACAGATTTAAACAGAAGATATTTTCCCTACAAGATTCCAAGAATTAGTTAAGAGTCGTTATAATGCAAACAACCTATTGTCAAAAGCATCATCAAACAAAGATGCCTGAATTTGTCATTCTGCTAAAATGACCCACAAATAGGAATCTTCACAGAGCAAGTTTTCTTCCCCTCCTCCCAATTCAGTGTATCACATCTCCCTCTCCAACCCACAACAATCAATTTGCAGAGATAAATGTACATTATACAAATAAAAGTATGCCTGCAGCTTGTAAGTTCAATCAATAAAGCCACAAGCATTTGTTAAATACTTCCTATACGCCTTGTTTTAAGTGCTTGGAGGTACAAAAGAGCTACATGAAATCTCTCTGGATTCATTTAAAACCTATTTTGCTACATTGAAAATGTATCAAAGGTTCCAAGAAAAAAAAAAGAGAGAGAGAGACAAAACCTCTTCAGGAACCTTTTCCTTTTGCGAGCCTTTGAAGCTCGTGTTAAATACTATAGAAGAGGTTCTGAAACTTAGATTCTTAAAGGGAAAAATAATAGGTTGGCCTGAGGTTTGAAAGAGATGTTGTAACAGGCACTGTGTGGCATTCTTCAGGGAAAACAGTGCTTTCAGTGTTTATAAGTTATTCATTAGAAAACTCAGGGTCTAGCTGGCTGACACTGTAGGTGCCAAGGCAAAACTTTCATCCTCACTGGAAGCTAGGAGCTATAAAGCCAGGTGTGGGGTGTCATGTGTTTCTGGAGGGTAGTTCTAAATCACGAGAACATAAAGAAAGGGAGAGAGAACAAGAGCTAGAGATAGAGCCAGTCTTGCTGTTTTGTCCATGAAAGGAAATGCTACATGTCAGAGGAAGAGCTGCTCCAGAACTCATTAGCAGAGGGAGGAAGCAAGGAGAAGAAGACCTCATTTTGAGAAGATAATCACAAGAGATCAGAGCCAATACCATAATTTTTAAACTCAAAAACCAGAACAGTATAGCCTTAAGACTCTGATGCAAATAAGATAGTCAGAGTTAGAGACCCAGAATTATTAAGTAGATGATTATAATGAGAGAGTGTGTTTGAACATTTTTATTATGTTTAAAGATAAGCAATTACAGACATCCTTCCTTTTGCATGGTTCTAATGTGTACAAATTTCTGTTACCATAGTTTAGTTAAATAACATCAGTCACCCAACAAAACAGCTCAAAGTGCAGTTACCACTGTATATTAATGGTGAGTAATCACATAAAGTACAAAGTTTTTGCTAAATTAAGCCCACAGATCACCATATCAGTAACAGATGGGCATCATGATCAGTAACCAATCACATCACTTCTTTCAAAGTCTGTCAGTGACTGGTCACCTCACATGTTATTCGGTTCAGGCACAGACAATAAAGCATATACTTGTCTCGCCTTCTTGTCCCCAGTGATAAATTCATATAAAATTTTACAACAAATCTGAAAGTGCATCAAAGAAATAAAGAGTGGTAATGTAGAAAACTGAAATTGGTGTGATGAGAAGATTTGAAAATGGCAACATGGAAGCAAAGACAGGACAATAACTAGACCTTCATGAAGCTACGGTATGAACTATGCCAAAAAAGTTCTCTGAATATAAAAAATGAGGTAAAGCAACTTCAACATATTTTAGCTTAAACTGCAGTAGGAAGGGAAAGCCACATGGTTGAAATGGAGCGCTTGCTTCTGCTTTTGTGTCTGGAATTGGTTCCTTCCGGTGGGTTCTTGGTCAAGCTGACTCCAAGAATGCAGCCACAGACCCTCGCGGTGAGTGTTACAGTTTTTAAAGATGGTGTGTCCAGAGTTTGTTCCTTCAGATGTTCAGATATGTCCGGAGTTTCTTCTTTCTGATGGATTCGTGGTCTATGCTGACTTCAGGAGTGAAGCTGCAAACCTTCGCAGTGAGTGTTACAGCTCTTAAAGGTGGTGCAGACCCAAAGAGTGAGCAGCAGTGAGATTTATTGGGCAGAGGGAAAGAACAAAGCTTCTACAGCGTGGAAGGGGACCCCAGCCGGTTGCCAATGCTGGCTGGGGTGGCCTGCTTTTATTCCTTTATTTAGCCCCACTCACATCCTGCTGATTGGTCCATTTTACAGAGAGCTGATTGGTCCATTTTTACAGAGTGCTGACTGGTGTGTTTACAAACCTTTAGCTAGACACAGAGCATTGATTGGTGCATTTTTACAGAGTGCCGATTGGTGCGTTTACAAACTTTTAACTAGACACAGAGCGCTGATTGATGCATTTACAATCCTTTAGCTAGACAGAAAAGTTCTCCAGGTCCCACCCGAATAGCTAGACACAGAGCACTGATTGGTACGTTTACAAACCTTTAGCTAGACACAGAGCGCTGATTGGTGCATTTACAATCCTTTAGCTAGACAGAAAAATTCTCCAGGTCCCACCCGAATAGCTAGACACAGAGCACTGATTGGTACGTTTACAAACCTTTAGCTAGACACAGAGCGCTAATTGGTGCATTTACAATCCTTTAGCTAGACAGAAAAGTTCTCCAAGTCCCCACCCGACCCAGAAGTCCAGCCAGCTTGATCTCTCACTTTGAATCGAGGGCTGCGATAAAACATAATCTCAATCAGTTCAGCCAGCATCCCAAAGTGTGATCATTGCTGTGCTGAAAGAAAACAGTGATTCTAAGGAAGCCAAAGAAACTTCTACTGCCTATAAAGACTCGTTTCATCATTTCAGATGCCAGAATGAATGATTAATGGTAAACTATCTGATGAAGTAGCTGGTGAAAATAAGTATTCTGCTGTGAAATTTGAAACAAGATTTCAAGAATTAGTTAAGGAAAGTAGGTTATGATGCTGTCAAACAAGAGGGTGGCTATGACAAAAGCATGAAGATGTCCCAGAGAAGGGATGCTGGCAAAAATGCCAGGTTAAAGAAACTCTCAAAGATATTTCACAACCTTGAAAGTTCAGAGGATAAAATGTTAAAAGTGAATCCAAACTTGAAAGGATGATGACAATTTGCCAAGGAATAAAAAAGGATGAAATACTGGAAAGGGCTACAATGTGGACAAACCTTGAAACATTATACAAAGCCAGTCATAAAAGACAACTTACTATCTGATTCCATTTATATGAAAAGTCCAGAATAAGCAAATCTATATAGATACAGAAAGTAGATTAATGGTTGTCTAGGGCTGAGGAGGATATGATGAGAGGGTAGGAGGGTGATAAAGAGTCTGAGATTTAAACTGTCTGTTTCACGTTATCAGACAGCTGTCAAAAATATCCAGAATTTGAAAGGCTAAGATTCCAAAGGAAAAAGAAGCTGAGGGCTAGGCGCGGTGGCTCACGCCTGTAATCCCAACACTTTGGGAGGCTGAGGTGGGCAGATCACGAGGTCAGGAGATAGAGACTGCGGTGAAACCCCACCTCTACTAAAAATACAAAAAATTATTTGGGCATGGTGGTGGCCGCATGTAGTCCCAGCTACTCAGGAGGCTGAGGCAGGAGAATGGTGTGAACCTGGCAGTCGGAGCTTGCAGTGAGCCGAGATTGCACCACTGCACTCCAGCCTGGGCAACAGAGAGAGACTCCATCTCCAAAAAAAAAAAAAAAAAGAAAGAAAGAAAAAAGAAGCTGACTAAGTGAGTCCAATATTCTGTATACCTCTTTTGCCCTCAAAGCATTAATGACACCTAGGGTGGCCAGGGATGTAGGGGGGCAGGGAGCAGGGTTGCTGAGAAGGCAGGCAGAGAATGAATCTAAGAGGCAAAGAAGCTGGCAATCTTGTGGAGCTGGGTTGGAGCCTGCCACGACAGCCAGGACCTAAACAGCCAAGATTCCTGAAGAGAGGAGGCCTGGGGAAGACAGCCTGATACTCAGTAACTTTCCCTTCAACACTGAAAAAATAAAAATAATTCTCTAGCAAGACTAATAAAAAAAAGAGAAATCAAGCACAAATTACATAAGTAAGGGAATAAAAATGGCCTCACTACAAAAATGGCCTATACCCCACAAACATCAAAGAGTTACTAATGGAATATTAGAATAACCCTAGGCTAATAAATTTGGAAAATTAGATGAAATGGACAAACTCCTGGAAAAATAAAACTTATTAAAACTGCCTCAGAAAGATGAGAAAATCTAAATGGTGCTTTAGTTATTAAAGAAATTGAATCTAGAAGTTGGCTGCATAGGAACAGCTCCAGTCTACAGCTCACAGCGTGAGCGACGCAGAAGATGGGTGATTTCTGCATTTCCAACTGAGGTACCCGGTTCATCTCACTGGGGCTTGTCGGACAGTGGGTGCAGGACAGTGGGTGCAGCCCACCGAGTGTGAGCCGAAGCAGGGCAAGGCATTGCGTCACCTGGGAAGCACAAGGGGTCAGGGAATTCCCTTTCCTGTGACAGACAGCACCAGGAAAATCAGGTCACTCCCACCCTAATAATATGCTTTTCTAAGGGTCTTAGCAAATGGCACACCAGAAGATTATATCCTATGCCTGGCTTGGAGGGTCCCACGCCGACGGAGCCTTGCTCATTGCTATCACAGCAGTCTGAGATGGAACTGCAAGGCGGCAGCAAGGCTGGGGAGGGGCGCCCGCCATTGCTGAGGCTTGAGTAGGTAAACAAAGCAGCCTGGAAGCTTGAACTGGGTGGAGCCCACCACAGCTCAAGAAGGCCTGCCTGCCTCTGTAGACTCCACCTCTGGGGGCAGGGCATAGATGAACAAAAAGCAGCAGAAACCTCTGCAGACTTAAATGTCCCTGTCTGACACCTCTGAAGAGAGTAGTGGTTCTCCCAGCATGGAGTTTGAGACCTGAGAACAGACAGACTGCCTCCTCAAGTGGGTCCCTGACCTCGAGTAGCCTAACTGGGAGGCACCCCCTAGGAGGGGCAGACTGACACCTCACACGACCAGGTACCCCTCTGAGATGAAGCTTCCAGAGGAACGATGAGGCAGCAACATTTGCTGCTCAGCAATATTTGCTGTTCTGCAGCCTCCACTGCTGATACGCAGGCAAACAGGGTCTGGAGTGGACCTCCGGCAAACTCCAACAGACCTGCAATTGAGGGTCCTGACTGTTAGAAGGACAACTAACAAACGGAAAGGACATCCACACCAAAACCCCATCTGTATGTCACAATCATCAAAGACCAAAGGTAGATAAAACCACAAAGATGGGGAGAAACCAGAGAAGAAAAGCTGAAAATTCCAAAAATCAGAGCACCTCTCCCCCTCCAAAGGAACGCAGCTCCTCACTAGCAGTGGAACAAAGCCGGACGGAGAATGACTTTGAAGAGTTGAGAGAAGAAGGCTTCAGATGATAAAACTTCTTTAAGCTAAAGGAGGAAGTTCGAACCCATCGCAAAGAAGCTAAAAACCTTGAAAAAAGATTAGAGGAATGGCTAACTAGAATACCCAGTGTAGAGAAGTCTTTAAATGACCTGATGGAGCTGAAAAACATGGCAGGAGAACTACGTGATGCATGCACAAGTTTCAGTAGCCAATTCAATCAACTAGAAGAAAGGGTATCAGTGATTGAAGATCAAATGAATGAAATGAAGCAAGAGAAGTTTAGGGAAATAAGAGTAACAAGAAAGGAACAAAGCCTCCAAGAAATATGGGACTATGTGAAAAGACCAAATCTACATCTGATTGGTGTACCTGAAAGTGACGGGGAGAATGGAACCAAGTTGGAAAACACTCTGTAGGATACTATCCAGGAGAACTTCCACAACCTAGCAAGGCAGGCCAACATTCAAATTCAGGAAATACAGAAAACGCCACACAAAGATACTCCTCAAGAAGAGCAACTCCAAGACACATAATTGTCAGATTCACCAAAGGTGAAATGAAGGAAAAAATGTTAAGGGCAGCCAGAAAGAAAGGTTGGGTTACCCACAAAGGGAAGCCCATGAGACCAACAGCAGATCTCTCAGCAAAAACTCTACAAGCCAGAAGAGAGTGGGGGCCAATATTCAACATTCTCAAAGAAAAGAATCTTCAACCCAGAATTTCACTTCCAGCCAAACTGAGCTTCATAAGTGATGGAGAAATAATATCCTTTACAGACAAGCAAATGCTGAGAGATTTGTCACCACCAGGCCTACTCTACAAGAGCCCCTGAAGGAAGCACTAAACATGGAAAGGAATAACCAGGACCAGCCACTGCAAAAACATGCCAAATTGTAAATACCATCTATGCTAGGAAAAAACAGCATCAACTAATGAGCAAAATAACCAGCTATCATCATAATGACTGGAACAAATTCACACGTAACAATATCAACCTTAAATGTAAATGGGCTAAATGCTCCAACTAAAAGACACAGACTGGCAAACTGGATAAAGAGTCAAGACCCATCAGTTTGCTGTATTCAGGAGACCCATCTCACATGCAGTGACACACATAGGCTCAAAATAAACGGATGGAAGATGATCTATCAAGCAAATGTAAAACAAAAAAAGGTAGGGGTTGCAATACTAGTCTCTGATAAAACAGACTTTCAACCAACAGAGGTCAAAAGAGACAAACAAGGCCATTACATAATGGTAAAGGGACCAATTCAACAAGAAGAGCTAACTATCCTAAATATATATGCACCCAATACAGGAGCACGCAGATTCATAAAGCAAGTCCTGAGAGACCTACAAAGAGACTTAGACTCCCACACAATAATAATGGGAGACTTTAACACCCCACTGTCAACACTAGACACATCAACAAGACACAAAGTAAACAAGGATATCCAGGAATTGAACTCAGTTCTGCCCCAAGAAGACCTAATAGACATCTTCAGAACTCTCCACCACAAATCAACAGCATATACATTCTTCTCAGCACCACATCACACTTACTCCAAAATTCACCACATAGTTGGAAGTAAAGCACTCCTCAGCAAATGTAAAAGAACAGAAATTATAACAAACTGTCTCTCAGACCACAGTGCAATCAAACTAGAACTCAGGATTAAGAAACTCACTCAAAACCGCTCAACTACATGGAAACTGAACAACCTGCTCCTGAGTGACTACTGGGTACATAACGAAATGAAGACAGAAATAAAGATGTTCTTTGAAACCAATGAGAACAAAGACACAACATACCAGAATCTCTAGGACACATTTAAAGCAGTGTGTACAGGGAAATTTATAGCACTAAATGCCCACAAGACAAAGTAGGAAAGACCTAAAATTGACACCCTAACATCACAATTAAAAGAACTACAGAAGCAAGAGCAAACAAATTCAAAAGTTAGCAGAAGGCAAGAAATAACTAAGAGCAGAGCAGAACTGAAGGAGACAGAGACACAAAAAACCCTTCAAAAAATCAATGAATCCAGGAGCTGATTTTTTGAAAAGATTAACAAAATTGACAGACTGCTAGCAAGACTAACAAAGAAGAAAAGAGAGAAGAATCAAATAGACACAATAAAAAATGATAAAGGGGATATCACCACCGATCCCACAGAAATACAAACTACCATTAGAGAATACTATAAACACCTCTACACAAATAAACTAGAAAATCTAGAAGAAATGGATAAATTCCTGGACACATACGCCCTCTCAGGACTAAACCAGGAAGAAGCTGAATCCCTGAATAGACCAATAACAGGCTCTGAAATTGAGGCAATAATTAATAGCCTACCAACCAAAAAAAGTCCAGGAACAGACGGATTCACAGCCAAATTCTACCAGAGGTACAAGGAGGAGCTGGTACCATTCCTTCTGAAACTATTCCAATCAATAGAAAACGAGGAAATCCTCCCTAACTCATTTTATGGGGCCAGCATCATCCTGATACCAAAGCCTGGCAGAGACACAACAAAAGAAGAGAATTTTAGACCAATATCCCTGATGAACATTGATGCAAAAATCTTCAATAAAATACTGGCAGACCAAATCCAGCAGCACATCAAAAAGCTTATTCACCATGATCAAGTGGGCTTCATCCCTGGGATCCAAGGCTGGTTCAACATATGCAAATCAATAAACATAATCCATCATATAAACAGAACCAAAGACAAAAACCACATGATTATCTCAATAGATACAGAAAAGACCTTCCACAAAATTCAACAGCCCTTCATGCTAAGAACTCTCAATAAACTAGGTATTGATGGGACATATCTCAAAATAATAAGAGCTATTTATGACAGACCCACAGCCAATATCATACTGAATGGGCAAAAACTGGAAGCATTCCCTTTGAAAACTGGCACAAGACAGGGATGCCCTCTCTCATCACTCCTATTCCACATAGTGTTGGAAGTTCTGGCCAGGGCAACTAGGCAAGAGAAAGAAATAAAGGGTATTCAATTAGGAAAAGAGGAAGTCAAATTGTCCCTGTTTGCAGATGACATGATTGTATATTTAGAAAACCCCATCATCTCAGCCCAAAATCTCAAGCTGATAAGCAACTTCAGCAAAGTCTCAGGATACAAAATCAGTGTGCAAAAATCACAAGCATTCTTATACACCAATAACAGACAGAGAGCCAAATCATGAGTGAACTCCCATTCACAATTGCTACAAAGAGAATAAAATACCTAGGAATCCAATTTACAAGGGATGTGAAGGACTGCTTCAAGGAGAATTACAAATCACTGCTCAACGAAATAGAAGAGGACACAGACGAATGGAAGAACATTCCATGCTCATGGATAGGAAGAATCAGTATCGTGAAAATGGCCATGCTGCCCAAGGTAATTTATAGATTCAATGCCATCCCCATCAAGCTGCCAATGACTTTCTTCACAGAATTGGAAAAAAACACTCTAAAGTTCATATGGAACCAGAAAAGAGCCTGCATTACCAAGACAATCCTAAGCAAAAAGAACAGAGCTGGAGGCATCACGCTACCTGATTTCAAACTATACTACAAGTCTACAGTAATGAAAACAGCATGGTACTGGTACCAAAACAGAGATATAGACCAATGGAACAGAACAGAGCCCTGAGAAATAATACCACACATCTACAATCATCTGATCTTTGACAAACCTGACAAAAACAAAAAAGGGGGAAAGGATTCCCTATTTAATAAATGGTGCTGGGAAAACTGGCTAGCCATATGTAGAAAGCTGAAACTGGATCCCTTCCTTACACCTTACACAAAAATTAACTCAAGATGGGTTAAAGACTTAAATACCAGACCTAAAACCATAAAAACCCTAGAAGAAAACCTAGGCAATACCATTCAGGACATAGACATGGGCAAGGACTTCATGTCTAAAACACCAAAAGCAATGACAACAAAAGCCAGAATTGACAAATGGGATCTAACTAAACTAAAGAGCTTTTGCACAGCAAAAGAAACTACCATCAGAGTGAACAGGCAACCTACAGAATGGGAGAAAATTTTTGCAATCTACTCATCTGACAAAGGACTAATATCCAGAATCTACAAAGAACCCAAACAAATTTACAACAAAGAAACAACCCCATCAAAAAGTGGGCAAACAATATGAACAGACACTTTTCAAAAGAAGAAATTTATGCAGCCAACAGACACATGAAAAAATGCTCATCATCACTGGTCATCAGAGAAATGCAAATCAAAACCACAATGAGATACCATCTCACAGCAGTTAGAATGGCAATCATTAAAAAGTCAGGAAACAACAGGTGTTGGAGAGGAGGTGGAAAAATAGGAACACTTTTACACTGTTGGTGGGAGTGTAAACTAGTTCAACTATTGTGGAAGACACTGTGGCGATTCTGTCAGAACTAGAAATACCATTTGACCCAGCCATACCATTACTGGGTATATACCCAAAGGATTATAAATCATGCTGCTATAAAGACACATGCACACGTATGTTTACTGCAGCACTTTTCACAATAGCAAACGCTTGGAACCAACCCAAATATCTATCAATGATTGACTGAATTAAGAAAATGTGGCACGTATACACCATGGAATACTATGCAGCCATAAAAAGGGATGAGTTCATGTACTTTGTAGGGATGTGGATGAAGCTGGAAACCATCATTCTCAGCAAACTATCACAAGGACAAAAAACCAAACACCGCATGTTCCCACTCATAGGTGGGAATTGAACAATGAGATCACTTGGACACAGGAAGAGGAACATCACACACCGGGGCCTGTCATGGGGTGGAGGAGGGAGGAGGGATAGCATTAGGAGATATACCTAATGTAAATGATGAGTTAATGGGTGCAGCACACCAACATGGCACATGTATATATATGTAACAAACCTGCACGTTGTGTACATGTACCCTAGAACTTAAAAGTATAATAAAAAAACAAACAAAAAAGAAACTGAATCTATCAATCTATTATTTTAAGTCTTTCCACAAAGGAATCTCCAGATCCAGTTGGTCATACTGATGAATTCTTCCATTGAGGAAGAAGGAAAACTAATACTAAGAAACTTCTCTCAAAGAAAACAATCTATAAATAAGGGAATTGATCAAGCTTATTAGTAAACAAGATCAATATATAACAAAATACCAAAAATAAACTATAAAAATGAAATTTGAGGCCAGGCATGGTGGCTGACGCCTATAATCCTAGCACTTTGAGAGGCCAAGGCTGGTGGATGGCTTCAGCTCAGGAGTTCAAGACTAGCATGGGCAACGTGGCAAGACCCCCATCTCTACAAAAAATACAAAAATTAGCCAGGCATGATGGCACATGCCTGTAGTCCCAGCTACTTGGGAGGCTGAGGCAGGAGCCAGGCTTGAGCCCAAGAGGTGAGGTTGTAGTGAGCCAAGATCGTGCCACTGCACTCCAGCATGGACAACACAGTGAAAATGATATGATAGTGGCGCTCATCTGCTCCCCCCACCCAACCACTGGGGCAGATTTTAACTGTTTAAAAATAATCATCTGATGCTGAATTTAAAACTTTGGAGGGAATCAAAAGAGAAGGTCTTGCACTCCTGTTATCCAACAGACATAAATACATGTGTGTTTTCGGCAGAAAACAAGAACAACATTCCTGGCATTCAACTGCAAGGAAGCCCAATACCCCGGGTGCCATAAGACTTCCAGTATGCCTGCCTGAGCTTTGAAAGAGAGGAGGGGAACCCAAGTCATCCAGCAGATTGGACCCACAAGCTCATCCTCTAGTTTTTTCAAGGGGCACCATTCCTGTAAGAAAAACTTTCTTGGGCTTGGCTGGAGAACCTTCCAGAAATGTAAACAAAAGGGTAAGAGCCAAAGACCAAGAACCCTGGCTCCTGAGAGTCAGAAGGCCACAATTTGGTGTAAAGTCTGCTCTAAATACTGTTAACACTTCCTTTCCACCACTGCATCAATGATTGTTTGAAAAAGTGATTGTTCAAACAAGTGCATCAATGATTGTTTGAACATGTATTTAAAAGGTTTATTAATGCCTTTAATAAAAAAGGAACATACAAATATCAATCCAAAAGATCTCTAATGTCTCAAAATGTAAATGGGCATCAAAACTGGACAGAATTTCAGAAAAAAATGTCTAATAAAAATACAACTGTCTGAAAAGCATTTACCTGGAGTAGAAATCAAAATTAAAATGAATTACCAGTTTTTGCTGAACATATTACCAGAGATGTTTTTAATAAACATTTTCCAAAAAAAAAAAAAAGGGACACGGGCACCCTCGTATCTGATGGTGGGAGTATATTAATACATCTTCAAAATCTATAAAATATTAACAGATAAGAAAGAGATCCTGACAGGGCTGATTCTAACCTAAATACTACAAAGAAACAAATGCTGTGGGGATGGAGTGAAAGTTAATATGTCCTGGCCCACCTCATGTCTAAATATGCTGAAACAGCTTCTATTTAAAATAAGTGCTGTCCTCCAGCTGTAGCAAATGGGAAGACAAGTATCTGTATGCTGTTGACCTGGTTTTCCTATTGTGATTCAAGAATGACTTTAAGAAAGAGCTAAATCAACTGGCAAACTACATTAGAAAGGAGAGTTTAGGGCCAGGTGTGGTGGCACATATCTGTATTCCCAGTACTTTGGGAAGCCAAGTTGGGCGGATTGCTTGAAGCCAGGAGTTCAAGGCCAGCCTGGCCAACGTGGCAAAATCCTGTCTCTACTAAAAATACAAACCAGGCCAGGTGCCATGGTTCATGCTCGTAATCCCAGCACTTTGGGAGGCCAAGGTGGGCAGATCACCTGAGGTCAGGAGTTCAAGACCAGCCTGCCCAACGTGGTGAAACCCTATCTCTACTAAAAATACAAACATTAGCCAGGTATGGTGGCAGGTGCTTGTAGTCCCAGCTACTCACAAGACTGAGGCAGGAGAATCGCTTGAACCCAGGGGGCAGAGGTTGCAGTGAGCCCAGTTCATACCATTACACTCCAGCCTGGGTGACAGAGCAAGATTCCGTCTCAAAAAATAATAAATAAATAAATAAATAAAAATACAAAAATTATCCAGGTGTGCACTCCAGCCTGGGTGTCAGAGACAGACTCTGCCTCAAAAAAATATATAGAGAGAGAGAGTTAAGGTAGAATACATTCAGACTGACAGTATATTCCTGATATATCCCTCCAGTACTACACACACACACACACACACACACCACACACACACACTTACATTCACACATGCACACCTGCTTCATGAAATTCTTTCTTTTTCTTTATTTTTATGCCTTTTCAAAACATACCTCCTTTCAATTCCCTAACTTCTGTTCAACCACTTTCCCCTCTCTACCAGCCAGTTTTCCTCTGTCCGACCTTAAATTCCCCAAATGCTTTACATCTTTGGCTTTCTTCTCTTTCAGTCCTACACCTTTTTGATGAATGTGAGACTCTCAGACTCTGCTATTGCTTTAAGAACTCTTATCTCTATGCAATTTCCAAATCCATATCTCCAGCTCTGTATGAACTTCCCTCACAAATACTAGATCAATATTTCTTGTATTGACTTTAAATGTACACACCTAAAATGAAATTTTCCTTTCTTACCCCCCTCTCAACTTCTTTCTGACCTATACTTATTTATTCATTAGTTTATTCACTCATTCCACAAACAGCTAACAAGTACCAAGCATTATTATTGCGTGGTACTTATTATTGACCACTTGTTCTTCCAAATAGACATGTAAGAATGAACCTTCATTCTCCTCAGTCCTTTACTTGCTCAGGTCAACTGTGTGTACTCACACAGGTGCCTTAGAGTCAGGCCTTTTCTTTATCCCTACTAACACTTCAGCTCTAGTCCTCATCCTCTCTCACCACGATGCCTGCAGCAACTCCTATATATTTTCCCCACCAGTAAAGTCAGTCCACCTTACACACAGTTGGCAGAATTATCTTCCTAAAAAGTAAATTGGACCATGTCACTTCCGGTTCTGAAAAGACTTTCAAAGCCCATAGCAATGGTGGGATCTGTGGATCAACCACATAAGAATCAGGTAGGGGAGCTCCTTAAGCTATTGCTTGCTGAGCCCCAGACCTGTTGCAACCATCTCCTTGGAGAGAAGACTTAGGAATTCCCTTTTTTTTTTTTTTTTTTTTTTTTTTTTTTTTTTTTTTTTTT
>NC_037683.1:48985939-49046463 GCF_003255815.1 Theropithecus gelada | reverse complement strand
CTTAGGAATTCCCTTTTTTTTTTTTTTTTTTTTTTTTTTTTCTTTTTTTTTTGAGACGGAGTCTCGCTCTGTCGCCCAGGCTGGAGTGCAGTGGCGGGATCTCAGCTCACTGCAAGCTCCGCCTCCCGGGTTCACGCCATTCTCCTGCCTCAGCCTCCAGAGTAGCTGGGACTACAGGCGCCCGCCACCTCGCCCGGCTAGTTTTTTGTATTTTTTAGTAGAGACGGGGTTTCACCGGGTTAGCCAGGATGGTCTCGATCTCCTGACCTTGTGATCCGCCCGTCTCGGCCTCCCAAAGTGCTGGGATTACAGGCTTGAGCCACCGCGCCCGGCCAGGAATTCCCTTTTTAAATGAGCTCCCCAGGTGATTCTTGTACCCATGAAAGGTAGTGAGCCATGGGCCTGCAGGAGAGAATCCAAGCTCCTGAGGCAGAAATACAAAGTCCTTCACTCCCTCGGCCCAGCTGGTCTCAGTTCCCTCCACTCTATACTGTTCACTCTACACACCAGTCACACTGAATTTCTCACTCTTGTCTAGACACTTTGGTCCCTCCACACCTCCATGCCTGTCTCTATACTCTGCTTCCCTGCCTTCTCCTCCAGCTAGTAAAACCCTGATCCCCCTTCCTCTGAGAATCCTTCCCTGACCAATACTCGCTGCCCCACCAGAGTTGTCTCCTGCCCCATCAGAGTTGTACCATATGTATTACATATGACATAATATTCTCTATATTATATAGAATAGAGAGAGATTCATATTGGTTCTGTTTCTCTGGAAACCAATAAATATGTATTATTTAGACATACATAATAGGGAGAAGATATTCTCTCTCCCTCTAGAGAGATTTACTATAGCATTTATTATAATGAATTGACTCATGTGATTATGGAGGCTGAGAAGTCCCAAGATCTGCAGTTGGCAAGCTGGAGACCCAGGAGAGCTGATGTGTGGTTCCCGTCCAAATGTGAAAAAGGCCTGAGAACCAGGAGATTGTATATATATATATACACACACACACACACATATATACACATACACACACACATCTGTTTCTCTGGAGAACTTTGACTAATACGGTCACAAAGCAGCCATTTGAAAAATGTTTCTATATTTGTCCCATTGAAAACACTGTCCATTAGCAAACAACAGGTTTCTGTAAAAAAGAGAAAAGAAAACCCTGTCCATTATGTTGTGCTCCATTGAGACAGTCATAGACACAACTTGAATGCCTGCTCACACCCAAATGTATACACCTCTTGTCCACACCACTTCCCTGACATCCATACTTAAGGATCTACCTGACCACTGTCCACTTGACATCTCAACTGAGTTATCTCTTTTATTTATTTATTTTTGAGACAGGCTATCACTCTGTTGCCCAGGCTAGAGGGCAGTGATGTGATCATGGCTCACTACACCCTCTTCCCCCAAAGCTCAAGCGATCCTCCCACCTCAGCCTCTCCAGTAGTTGGGACCATAAGTTCATGCCACCATGCCCAGCTAAGCTTTTTGTATTTCTTGTGATAGAGACTAGGTTTCACCCAGTTGCCCAGGCTACTCTCAAACTCCTGAGCTCAAGCGAGTCACCTGCCTCAGTCTCCCAAAGTGCTGGGATTACAGGTGTAAACCACCACACCTGCCCAAGTTATCTCTTAGGTAACTCAAATTAAACATATCCAAAACAGAATTCCTGATTTTGCTCCCCAAACCAGCCCAGTCTTCACCATCTCAAAAGATGGATCATCATTCATCCATTGTCTCAAGCCAAAAACCTAGAGCAATCTTAATTCCTCTCTTTCTCTTCTTTCCTGCATGCAGCAAATCAGCAAGTCTTGTTGATTCTACTTCCAATTCTGAACATTTAACACAACTCCACCAGCTTCATCCTGGATAAAGCCACTGTCATCTCTCACTGAGACGTCTGCCATAGCCTCCCAGTTGGCCTCCCTGCTTCCACTCTTCTCCCTGACGTCCATTCTCCAGACAGCAGCCAGAGGAAATTAGAATTAGGCATTCAAATATACAACATTGCTCCCTGATTAAAATTTCCAATGCTTCCCAATCTCTCTTGGCGGAAAAATCAAAATCTCTACAAAGCCATACGTGGCTACCTTCTCTAACCTCATCTCCTACCAGGCCTCTGCCACTCCCCACCACCACCACTGTATCCCCCACTCTGTACAAGGCCTCTCCAGTCCGACTGGCTGTTTCTCAAATATACCAAGTTTTTCCTACCTCTGGGTCTCGGAGCTTCCTTTTCCTTCTCCTGAAATCCTCTTTGGATAAAGACTGGGCTGCTCTGGGGAGCAAAATGAGGACTTCTGTTTTGGACGTGTTTAATTTGAGCTACTTAAGAGATAACTTGGGCCGGGTGTGGTGGCTCACACCTGTAATCCCAGCACTTTGGGAGACCGAGGCAGGTGGAACGCTTCAGCTCAGGAGTTTGAGACTAGCCTGGGCAACTGGGTAAAACTCAGTCTCTACCACAAGAAATACAAAAAGTGAGCTGGGCCTGGTAGCTGGACTCCCTCTCACCATTCACTGTCTGCTCAGATGTCAGCTACTCAGAAACATCTTCCCCCGCCTTCCCAACACTCTCTATCTCATTCATCCACTTCATTTGCCTTCAGGGCACTAATCACTACCAGGAATTACTTACTGTACTGACTTTATTGACTCTTTCTCCCCACTAAACTATAAACCCTATGAAGACAGAGAATTTATCTTGTACACCTTCATATCCGTGGTGCCTGGAACACAGTATGTGCACAACAAATAAATTAATGAATGCATTCTTTTTGGTATGTAGTACCATACTAAGAAAACGAAATATTCTGTTGTTTGCAAACTGACATGCATTCTCTTGTAGACCCAGGAGAGCTGATGTGTGGTTTCAGTCCAAATGGTACTCTCTGAGAGTACCATTTAATGCTCTGAGAGTACTGTTGTTCTTAATATTCTGAGTACCATTGTTTTTAATGCTCTGAGAGTACCATTTAATGCTCTTGAGAGTACCATTTTGCTGAGACACTTACCTACTCCAGTGCAGGAATAGGTAAGAAAATTATGGAATGTATAAGGAAATTACGTAATTCATCACGTTTCTCCTTTGTCTTAACTTCCAGGAAGCTCAGTCTTAAATTTTATACTCAAGCCTAACAATTTACCTTACATTGGGTTTCCTTTTTAATTATCTACTCATTACATGACTTTTGATCTTGTAACATTTATATAGCTATCTTTTATTGTAAAGCACCTCAATTCCTTCGTGTGGGCAGACTGTAAAAATTAATACATTACCAGTCCTCTGTTCTTTTATTGATCCACACATGTTAATATTGTCTCTCTAACATGATTATAAGCTTCTTGAAAGCAGGCCAATAGATTTTATCTTTTTATATGCCCTCAAAACACATATTACATTCACTCAATAACATTCATCATTTACCAATTTCTTCATTGATTTGTTGATTGATCAATAGCATAACCCCATTTTGGTACAGGTGAATAATTCAGGGTCTGAATAAAATTGTCATCACCCTGAGAAAATTTGGACACATTTATTAAAAGTGAGAGGGCGGGAGTTATCTACATCAAAAAGACAACTTGCCTGGGTGAGCTGGATGGGGAGGACACACAGGTACAGCTAAGCCTGATGCAAAGCTTAGCAGCAGAAAACCTAGAAGGGGTAAAATATTCTACAAGAAAATGGTCCTGGGGCCGGGCGCGGTGGCTCAAGCCTGTAATCCCAGCACTTTGGGAGGCCGAGACGGGCGGATCACGAGGTCAGGAGATCGAGACCATCCTGGCTAACACAGTGAAACCCCGTCTCTACTAAAAAAATACAAAAAACTAGCCGGGCGAGGTGGCGGGCGCCTGTAGTCCCAGCTACTCGGGAGGCTGAGGCAGGAGAATGGTGTGAACCCGGGAGGCGGAGCTTGCAGTGAGCTGAGATCTGGCCACTGCACTCCAGCCTGGGCGACAGAGCGAGACTCCGTCTCAAAAAAAAAGAAAATGGTCCTGGAAAAACTGCTGGAGAGACAGTGAAATGAAGGGAGGAAAGTCATGCCTGAAAAAAGATGAAGATATTGATCCATCTCTTGCTGGAGAAATAATGAAGAAGTCTTGGCTGAGTAGATGGGGTTGAGGGGAGATGGGATAAATTTGGGATTAAAGGATGGGTGGTGGAGAAGGCTTTGTCATTAACACTGAATGAGGACTACCCGGAGGTCATCCCTTTATCCACCTATGGGGCCCAGACTGAGGTTACAGCAGAAAAGACAGGGAGAGAGAGAGGTGAGTTCTGATAGAAACGTGGCAGGAATTCTTTCTCACTGATAACTTTTGACATTCAGCAAAACTCCCAGCAGTGATTTTAATGACCAGCACTAACCAGGAAGGCCAGCAGGCAGAAGTGGATGCTGGCGTGGTGGATGGAGCAATTGTTCCCATCAGCATCTTTCCAGCTGGCTGGGCACTGCATGTCCTCACAAAACTCTTTTGCAGCGGCTGCAGTGCTAGACATGTGGAAGGCTCTGAGTTTCTATAGGAGTTTCCCTACCCCCACAGCATCCTTGAATCCACAATTTGCATTCCTCACACCAGGAGAGGGCCTGGAGATCCTCCTCAACCAACAGAAAGTAAAAAGGGAACACAAATGAGCAGTTCACAGCAGGCATCACACATCCACAGTCTCCATTCAGCACCCAGAGCCTTCTAATGGGCACTTTGCTGAGACCTTAATGTCTGCATAAGGGCCCAGAAATAGCAGGGACAAAATGTGAACTTTCATCTGAAAATCACGGCAAGTAACTGCAGAGTCAGAGTGACTTATATAATATGCCAGGCATTTGTTGTTGTCATTGTTTTTAATGTTCTGAGAGTACCGTTGTTCTTAATGCTCTGAGTACTGTTGTTTTTAATACTCTGAGAGTACCATTTAATGCTCTGAGAGTACCGTTTTGCTGAGACACTTACCTATTCCAGTGCAGGAAATAGATGATAAAGTCAATTTCAACACTGGAGAGAGAGCACTTTTGCTCAAAGGACTTTTGCCCTAACCTACACCCACTGGTGTCTTCAGAACCCTTCATGAGCATTTGTTAAGTGATGCATTAGTTATCCCACCAAGAGAGCAGGTACATTGATGCACAAAGTAAGAGGTCACTCATGAATCTAATCAGCATAGGCAAGCAAAATGGAATACACTCATAACAAATCTTGGACAAAATGGCCCAATAATGGCTTCCCCCCTTCTCTATACCTGTGGAGGACAGCTATATCCATCCAAGATCCTCTCATCATCTAAAGTGTATGTTCACTGAAAACTTAACTATGTT
Organism: Theropithecus gelada; assembly: GCF_003255815.1. Lineage (NCBI taxonomy): Eukaryota > Metazoa > Chordata > Mammalia > Primates > Cercopithecidae > Theropithecus > Theropithecus gelada. Next base: position 49,041,123 of record NC_037683.1, on the reverse strand, counting down.
CCATGCATTATGTTTACATCATCATCTCACATAAGCCTCCCAACATCCCTGCAAGGAAAGTACTAACATTAGTCCATTTCACAAATGAGGAAACTCGTTGAGGTTAAGCCCTCACCTAGCTGGTGGAGCCAGCAGTTGGACCCAGGCAGTCTGATTCCAGAGCTCCCATACTCAGCATCTAAACAACACTGTCTCCCACAGAGTGGCACAGGGCCAATGGTGAGAGACGCCAAAATGAGGCACATCATCCCATGTAGCCACCTCTGAAGAACAAGAAATGGCTACAACTGACAAGAAGAAACAGATTTATCTACCAGAGACAAAAGAGATAGGCCCTCTTGAATCTCTAAGCATAATAACTGAATAAAAGTGGCTTTGTTTGCTTAAACTTCAGCATTTACTGAAATTACAGTAATGCAGCAATCACTTTCACTTTAATCTAGCTTACAGTATTTGAAGCTTCCTCCTAAAACGCAAACATTTGGGCTTAAGAAAATACCTACCAAATGATTTCTGGAGAGGCAAAACATTTGAAAAGACTTTACTAATGGATCTCAATGCAGAGATACTTTTAAAACAAAAACCCTAAGCCCTGGGTCTCAGTTCCCTGCACAAGACCAGACATACACATAATCCGTATTCATCACACACACACTGCACAAACAATGCACTTACACCACGTGCACACACCACACACATATACACATGGCACATACATACCCAACACACAAACCACGTACCCACCACATAGACACACATACATCACACACAAGACACCCATGCCATACAAACCACACCCACAACACACAATCAACATACACTCATAGCAACACACACACTCAGTCACACTGAACAGCAAAGTGGCGTGTGCTGCCTTTCCTGGTGGTCCCCTCTCTGTCCTCATTTATGGTATAATTGCGCCTTTCATTTCCAACTTGAAGAGCACAGCTCTGCAGGGCAATTGTTTTAAACCTGAGATTTCCTGAATTAAATGGCAATTTTAGTTTTTTATAGTCCAAAATACAGTTCACATTGGCAAAAAAAAAAGACATGGAGTTTCAAAAATCATGCTCTTAAACCTCCTGAATCACAGTAATTTTAAAATCTTGACTCTGCCATTAGGGTGAAAAAGAAAATCTATTTTGTAATCTGGCACTTTCTCATGATGAGTTTCTTACTGTGACTCATGCTATAGATGCCTTGTGCAAATGTTAAAAAAAAAAAAAAAAAAAAAAACAGATTGATATGTGAGAAGAATTTCAATCATGGGAGAGGAGCCATTTGGGTGAATCAAGCCCTTCCCAGTCTTCAATAACTTGGGGCTCCTTGGACAGCCCACATCATGCCAAAAAAGGCATTCTCACAGTTGGGAAGAGCTGCATCGGACACCAGTGTCAAAAAGAGGATTTTTAAACTTGCCCTGACCAACACCCCTATGCATCCACTGAGAAATATTCTCTGAGACCTAACAGCTGATATTCCTTTTGTTCTCCTAATTAAAAACTTCTATAGCTAAATGCAACATGGTATCCTGGATTGAATCCTGGAACAGAGAAAAGACATTAGTGGAAAAACTGGTAAAATCTGAATATGTTCTGTATGTTAGTTGATGATGTTATATCACTGTTAATTTCCCAGTTTTGACAATGTACCATGATTACATAAGACGTTAACATAAGGTGAAGCTGGGTGAAGGGTATATGAAAACGCTGTACCATCTCTACAACTCGTCTGTAAATCTAAAATTATTTAAAAATAAAAAAGGTTTTAGTATTTGTGGCAGAGAATACCTCCCATTTCAGTCTATGCTTTTCTTACATAAGGAGAATACTGGTGCAACAACATTTTTCATGGAATTTATAGGATATTGAGACAGCCAACTAAAAAGGGCTCCCTGGAGAATCTCCAACCCACCTGTGCACTGGGAGGATGGGGTGGGGCCTCGGGAAGTTTCAGCTGTTTGCAGGGGGAGGAGCCTGGCCGTTCCTGTTCTTGTGTGGTAACCGGGAATTCAATCTAGCAGGATTCTCACTTTGCTGAGAGTCTGTTTCCCTTTTTTTCTTCCTTTTCACCCAACGAACCCTGCCCTACACACCCTACAATGTGTCCATGTGCCTAAATCATCCCAGTCGTGTGACAAGAACCTGATTTTCCAACAACAACATTTGGACATAGTGTAATCATAGCCTATAATCTCTTTTATAATTTTATAATTTTAAATATCTGATTAAGCTATTTCAAAAAAGTTTTTCTTTTCTTTTCTTTTCTTTTTTTTTTTTTTTTTTGGAGACGGAGTCTCGCTCTGTCACCCAGGCTAAAGTGCAGTGGTGAAATCTTGGTTCATTGCAACCTCTGCCTCCCAGGTTCAAGTGATTCTCCTACCTCAGCCTCTCGAGTAGCTGGGACTACAGGCACATGCCACCTCTCCTGGCTAACTTTTTTTTTTTTTTGAGATGGAGTTTCTCTCTGTCACCAGGCTGGAGTGCAATGGCGCAATCTCGGCTCACTGCAACCTCCACCTCCCCGGTTCAAGTGAGTCTCTTGCCTCAGCCTCCCTAGTAGCTGGGATTACAGGGACCTGCCACCACGCCCAGCTATTTTTTTTTTTTTTTTTTTTTTTGTATTTTTAGTACAGATGGGGTTTCACCATGTTGGCCAGGCTGGTCTCGAACCCCTGACCTCAAGCAATACACCCACCTTGGTCTCCCAAAGTGCTGGGACTACAGGCATGAGCCACCACACCTGGCCTGATTTTTGTATTTTAGTAGAGATGGGGTTTTACCACGTTGCCCAGGCTGATCTCGAACTCCTGACCTCAGGTGATGTGCCTGCCTCAGCCTCCCGAAGTGCTGGGATTACAGGCATGAGCCACCACGTCTGGCCCAAAAAAATTGTTCAGTTCTGTTTTTATGCACTTACTCATTTCCTGTGCAAACTCTTGCCATTTGACAGGGATGTTATGATTTCACACATAGTGAGCACTGACACCAACCATGGGGGCCTGGCATTACCAAAGACCCAGCTGTCATTTAAATGAATTTGATGTGAAGATTCCCAAGAGCCAGCGTGCTCAGGCAAACTACAGCAGGTCCTCAAATAACATCGCTCCGTTCAACATCATTTCATTATGATGTTGATGAGTTCCCAGTCAGAGCTACTGTCTCTGTGCAGTCTGCATGTTCTCCCCATGTCTGCGTGGGTTTTCGTCAGGTACTCTGGCTTTCTCCCATATCCCAAAGCTGTACACATTAGGTACATCAGGTGTCTAACTGGTCCCAGTGTGAGTGAGCGTGGGTGCGTGTGACTCTGCCTTGCAATGGGATGGCGAACTCCAGAGTTGCTTCCCACCTAGCACTCAGAGCTGCGGGGAGAGGCTCTGGCCACCTGCACCCTGAACTGGAATAAGCAGGTGGTTATCTGACTTGTTTTCATTAATTTTTCTTAAGTATATGTACAGTCCACTTTCATATTTCAATGTGTAATATTAAAAGTGTTTGGAGTCTTTATTTAGAAGTTCAGTGATGTTTTTGTGACCAGAAATATGCCATAGGAACTTGACTCTTGTTTATATCAATTAGCCTATGGTAAAATTGGTTTGGTTAATAATAGATGTTGGCAAGATTTTGGAAAAAGGAGACGGCTTATCCACTGGTGGTGGGAATGTAAACTAGTTCAGCCTCTGTGAAAAACAGTTTGGGAATTTCTCAAAGAACTGAAAACAGAATTACCATAAGGTGAAGCTGGGTGAAGGGTATATGAAGGGTATATGAAATCAACCCAGCAATTCCATTACTGGGTATATACCCAAAGGAATATAAGTCATTCCACCAAAAAGACACATGCACTGATACATTCATTCCTGCACTATTCACAATAGCAAAGACATAGAATCAAATTAGGTCCCCACCTACAGTCAACTGGATAAAAGAAAACTGTAGTACATATACACCATGGAATACTATACAGCCATAAATTACAATGAAGTCATGTCCTTTGTAGTAACATGGATACACTTGGAGGCCATTATCCTAAGTGAACTAATGCAGGAACAGAAAATCAAATACTGCATGTTCTCACTTACGAGTGGGAGCTCAACGTTGAGTACATATGGACATAAAGACAGGAACAACAGACACCTGGCCATACTTGAGGGTGGAGGGTGGGACGAGTGTGAAGGTGGAAAAACTACTATTGGGTACTATGCTCACGATCTGGGTGACAAAATTACTTGTACACCAAACCCCAGCATCACACAATTTACTCATGTAACAAACCTGCTCACGTACCCTCCTAAATCTAAAATAAAAGTTGAAAAAAATGATTGTATTATAGGTCATCTTACTTAAAGTCACAGTTTCCAGAGCCTATGAATGATGTTAAGTGAGGACTTACTGTACATAGATATTTACTTCCTTTTTTTCCCTGCATCAGGTACCAGCCCCAATTTAAAAAAAAAGAAAAATCCTTTAAGTAGTAGTATTCACAATGGCCAAAAAGTAGAAGCAACCCTATTCATCGGCAGGTGAATGGATAAACAAAATGTGGTATACACATACACTAGAATATTATTCAGTCTTAAACTGGAAAAAAATTCTGACACATGCTGCAACACAGATGAACCTTGAGGACATTATGCTAAGTTAAGCCAGTCACAAAAAGACAATACTGTGCAATTCCATTTAAATGAGGTATCTAAAGTAGTCAAAGTCAGAGAGACAGAAAATAGAATGGTGGCTGCCGACGAAACAGGAGAGTTCTCTGTTCCCCTTTGCAGGACATGCAGCAGGGGTGTGGCTTAGCTGTTCAGTCGCTGCCGCTGCTCAAACCCCTAAAGGGAGGGGAAGCACGTAGATGGACAGGTGCAGGAGCCCATGTGGGCATGTGTTACAGTGTGCCCTTTTAGCCCTGCCGTCTGTGGACAGCCTGAGTGTTAACCAGATCAATGGACTCTACCTTTTTGCAAGGGCAGAGGGCCAGTGTGACAGCTTTCTGTATCTCAAGCTCTTGCCCAGCGTCCCTGGAAGAATCAGGTCACACACAGGCTTAAGGGATGAATGCGGGGTTTTATTGAGCCGTGGAGGTGCTCTGAGAGGGATGGATGGGGAGCTACAAAGGGGATGAAGTTGGAAGATGATCTTTCCCTGGAGTCTGGCCATCCAGCAGCTGCACTCCCCTCTGACCACGCTTAGCCAAACTCCTCTCAGTGTTCATATGTTCCTCCTCTTCTCTCTCTGCTGTGTTCTTCCGCCATTCATCTGCTTGTCTCCTTATTTCCTTGTCTCCTCACCTGCTCATCTGCTTCTGAAGCCTGGGGTTCGGGGTTTATATGGATATAGGATGGGGGGCATGGCAGGCCAAAAGACAACTTTTGGGGCGCAAAAACAGAAATGCCTGTTCCCACTTAGGGTCACAGGTCTCCACGATTGAGGGTGGGGCCTTTGCCAAGGAACCGCCCTCTTCTCCTTAGTACTTCCCTGTGTCCTGTCCATATCACCAGGGGCTGAAGGGGAGGAGGAAATGGGGAGTTGTTCAATGGGTAGAGATTCAGTTTTGCAAGAAGAAAAGAGTTCTGGGGATTAGCTGCACAACAATATGAATATACTTAACAGTACTGTACTGTACACTTAAAAATAGTTAAGATGCTAGGTTTGGTTTTGTTTACCACAATGAAAATTTTTAATATTTTTATCTTATTTATAGGGGACTACTTCATTCTTTTGTTCCTTAACAAAGTCAAGGACTGAATGTAGGCTACCAGCCCACAATAAAGGATCACAACTTCTTAAACTTTAATATTTCTTTATTATACAAATATTTATGTTGGAGAAAAACTGGAAAACAAAGACAAGCCAAAAATAAATATAGGCCGGGCACAGTGGCTCACGCCTGTAATCCCAGCACTTTAGGAAGCCGAGGTGGGCGGATTGCCTGAGATCAGGAGTTCGAGACCAGCGTGGCCAACATGGTGAAACCACCGCCTCCTGGGTTCAAGCGATTCTCCTGCCTCAGTCTCCGGAGTAGCTGGGACTACAGGCACACGCCACCCTGCCCAGCTAATTTTTGTATTTTCAGTAGAGATGGGGTTTCACCATGGTTGGCCAGGATGATCTCGATCTCTTGACCTTGTGATCCACCCGCCTCGGCCTCCCAAAGGCTGGGATTACAGACGTGAGCTACTGCGCCCAGCCAAATGCTTGGCTTTTTTAAAAGGCTCAACTGGGCCGGGCGCGGTGGCTCATGCCTGTAATCCCAGCTCTTTGGGAGGCTGAGGCGGGCAGATCACGAGGTCAGGAGATCAAGACCATCCTGGCTAACACGGTGAAACCCCATCTCTACTAAAAATACAAAAATTAGCCAGGTGTGGTGGCAGGCGCCTGTAGTCCCAGCTACTTGAGATGCTGAGGCAGGAGAATCACTTGAACCTGGCAGGCAGAGGTTGCAGTGAGCCGAGATAGCCCCATTGCACTCCAGCCTGGGCAACAGAGCAAGACTCCGTCTCAAAAAAAAGAAAAAAGAAATATAATCATTTTTAAAATAACCATCATCCTTTCACCCAGAAATAACCCTGGGTAACATTCTGTTGGGTCCATCCAGATTTATTTATTTTTGCAAGCCTAAAATTTGTTTGTTGCATGTTTTCAGTAGCAATGTTAAAGATATCCAACACTTAAAGAGTGATATCAAGAATTGCAGGACTGGCCGGGTGCGGTGGCTCATGCCTGTAATGCCAGCACTTTGGGAGGCCAAGGCAGGCAGATCACTTGTGCTCAGGAGTTCGAGACCAGCCTGGCCAACATGGTGAAACCCTATCTCTACTAAAAATACAAAATTAGCTGGGCATTGTGGTGGGCACCTGTAATCCCAGCTACTCGGGAGGCTGAGGTGGGAGAATCACTTGAACCCAGGAGGCAGAGGTTGCAGTGAACAAAGATGGCACCACTGCACTCCAGCCTGGGCAACAGAAAAAAGAATTGCAGGACTGTAGAATTTTAGCCCTAGAAAGGAGCTTACAGACTGACCAACAGAATTACCTCATTTTACAAAGAAATACGAAACAAAAGTTCAAACAGCATATGTTTTTAGGTAATAAGAAAACCAGGCCTTGAGTGTTAAACAAATCAGAAGAGAGAATGCTGAAGGTCAAATCAAACAGAATGATGTTAGGATTACTTGTGTCCCAGTATGGTCTATGGTTAAGATGGCAGCTGTTAGCCAAGATGCCTGGATGTGAATCAAGGCTCTGCTGTGCACTTATTGGCTACTTGACCTCAATCTAGTTGCCCAACTTTTTAAGCTTCATCTGTATTATTGCCTATTTATATATTAAATCAGAATTAAATTTTATAGATTTATAGATTAAATCATAATTAAAATTAAATCAGTCAGAATTAAAGGAAATAATTCAAGTAAACCACAGAGGAAGCACTTATCATTGATTACAATTACCACTGTTACCAGTGGAAGAGATCCAAGTTACCCCAAGTTACTGGCAGCATATCTGTATGGGTCCAAAATTCAACTGAGGGACATAAAGCAGAAAAGAGACCAAGACAAGTTTCAGAGAAGGAGTGGAAGTTTATTTAAAAGGTTTTAGAACAGGAAAGAGAGGAAAATCAGCTTGAAAGAGACCCAAGCAGGCACTGAAGGTACAAGAGAGAAATGAGACCAAAAGAAGACAGCAAAAGGGGCCTTTGACCTTGATCCTGGGACTTTATAGGCTCACCTCTTTCCCAGGATTCTTCCCTTAGGGTGGTCTTTCCGCATGCCCGTGCTTTCCTTACTCTTTGGAATTGAGCACACACAGTGAGTTTAGGGGGTTGTACACTTGCCCATCTGAGGCTTTCTTCCTTTTCCAGTGGAGGGTGCCCCCAGAAGATCATATTGCACCATTTTCGTCTCTTAACACGCATGCCCAGGAAGTTGCTTCTCCCTGGGGCCGGCATTCAATTAGCATTTTGATGTTAACAGGTGTGAACCATCAGGAAATGGCCTCTCCTTGGTGCTGCCAGTTTTAGAGAAGCAATGCAATAATTGCCAAACCATCACCCGACATTTCTAGTGGGTGGAGGGAGAGCTCTCTCCTGCCCCACTCATGCCTAACTACCTATAACACTGTTACTAATACATCATCTTCATAACAAAGGATAATAAAGAGTGAAACCAGTTCACAACATTTTCTGTGCTTGCCCTGGACTTTGACTGCTCATCCAAGGTTCTCTGAATGTTTGGAAGTAGTTTAGCCTTGTGGTGAAATTCCTAAATTTTCACCTTTCTCTACTTCATTTCTATCAGTGGATCATTCTTTCACTAACAGAACATTTAAACTGCACAGCACAGGTAAACATAGGACTTAGAGAATCCCTGGGCAAGGCCATACCTGGTGGAGAGGATTCCAGTTCTGCCAGCATAGGCATGAGAGTTGTCTGAAGCAGACGCCATTTAGGGCATGTTGAAGGGCTCCCACTGACTGCACTCACAGGGGGCCTCTGGATCCACGCCATCTCTAAGCCTGGAAAGAAACAGAGCCAGTGAAGATGCTTTATTTCACTCTGCACACCAGACCACCCTGATCAGGTTTTGAGAGGAGGATTTTTAATGACATGCTGTATGGAAAACCACTGGTTATAGAGTGTTATCCAAATACCAGTACTATTCTCATTCCATAAATGTAGGGGTACCATTAATTTACTCTGAAAGGGATATATTTCCAGGTGTGGTGAGGAGGCCAGCCAAGGCTTCATTTCCTAATTCCCGGTACCTCTCCTCCCAGTCCCGGTCTAGTTTCCACCATTTGTTAAAAGGTTACTGGCTGACAGGATTTTTCTAATTTCTAATTTTCAGAAAAGCAATATTTCCTTACAACATGTGATCTCTAGAGAGCAAATGCTCCAACTGTGCTCCTTACAGCTTATCTTTGGAACTACCAACATAAGAACATGATTTTCCCTAGAGGTTTTAATGCTGACTCCAGAGACTCCATCTAGCTCGTCTTTGAAATCACAGTGTGAAGCATAGGGCCATAGTCAATGTTCATTCGGCCAAGACTACAAGCTTGGCACTGAGCTTGTCTGTGATTTCAAAATTAACACACAAACTATCAAACATATAACTCAAAATTAATATAACCCACTATTTGGGCCTCCAGGTATGACTACAGATCCGATGCAAATCACTTGTGAATATTTGTGATGCATTAAAAATCATTTTTAAAAGGATGTTCAAGAACAGGACATTAGGGGAAAGTTGGGGAAATGTGAATAAGGTCTGCAATTTAGTTACGAGCATTGTTCGAATGTTAAATTTCCTGGTTTTGTTTCCTGGTTAATTTCCTGTCAATGTTAATTTCCTGATTATGTAAGATGTTAACAGAGGTAGCAGGGTGAAGGGTATAAAGGAACTCTATTTAATTTTTGCAATTTTTCTTTAAGTCTAAAATTATTTCAAAATAAAAGTTCCAAAAATTCTTTTAAAAAGGATACTCAGCTTTCAGGTGGCCCAGTGACCTAGGGCGGTGGGCTACATCAGTCAGGCACAGAGATGTGGAGCCCTGCCCTTGTAGCTCCTCTGCCACGCAGGATCTGCAGGCTTCCTCTTCTGCACTGTGTTCATTGGATGTTTGCCTCCCAGACTGAGGGGGAGCTCAAAGGGACCCAAATTCTCAAAGAAAAGTTTTCTGAAGCTACGGCCATCCAAGTCACTGACATTTCAGGAGGCTGTAGGTGATGTATAAAATCCAAATCAAACCAGAATAATTTAAAGAAACGAGAACTGTCCCTCAGCACCAGATGATTAATCAGGCACTAAAAAAGGAAAATCAAAGGGATGCACAGATTGCGGGTATTTACCTCTGTCCCCAGACACTGACCTCCATGCCCCGGGGCTGTGTAGATGCAGCTGCCTAAAACTTCAGATGAACTTGACTGGAACCACTCTTTCCTAGGCATTTGCAGGAAAAAAAAAAAAAAGTATCTGCTTTGTTCGTAGACATTTCCATATTATAATTAAAGAAGAATGTGTTATCTATTTAGATGTTAATTAAAGGCAACAGACAACTGGTGGAGGAGAGTGGTGGGAAAAGATGTTCAACTCAAAAAACAGATGGAGATCTGAGCATAGGTGTCTGGAAAACTAAGGAAATATAAAACTGGGACAAATCTCACTAGTGCTTGAAATTAAGGAAAGGTACCATTCATGAGCCAAAAAATTATTCTAGGGATAATGATATTGGTAGCCAAAATGAAGAAAGGGGGCAAAAGCCAATGTCCAACTCACTTCTCATAGAAAATTAGTGTGTTTGGTGGGAAGGACGTAGAGGAGAACCTGAATCCCCTCAACATCCACTCTCCCTTGGAGGAACTTTAGAGCAGTGGATCTAAGAGCCTAGGAAGGTAGGAGGGCTGGGGGCTCAGGGCATAAGCTTCAAACCAGAGCAGCAGCAGTGGAAGCAGGAGGCACATCTTCCCAGTGCGGCAAGGCTCAGCCCTGAGACAGCAACAGCAACGCCCAGAAGAGGCTGGGCAGGAGACAGGGCATTTCCTTCCCTGAAAAAGCAGGCAGGAGCATGAGGAAAAAGCCTGGTGGCAGCAAGTCTGACTCCTAGCACAGTCATTTCCTCAAACAAAAATGGCTGTGCCAAACGTCCCACCAGGCCTGACCAAGGCTTCACGGCCTACACATTTCTCTCAGGCTGTGCCATCGCTGAGCAGCGAACCAGCCTCCAGCTCCAGTTAGAAAGGAGATCCTAAAAGCATCCAGAAGTGAGAATACCCAAGAAATATCCTTACAACACCCATCTTGGATAGAATCTCATAGATCAAGTTTGAATAAAAAGAAACAATAGCCGGGCCAGTGGCTCACGCCTGTAATCCCAGCACTCTGGGAGGCTGAGGAGGGTGGATCACCTGAGGTCGGGAGTTCAAGACCAATTTGACCAACACGGAGAAATCCCATCTCTACTAAAAATACAAAAACTTGACCAGGCGTGATGGCGCATGTAATCCCAGCTACTCCAGAGGCTGAGGTAGCAGAATTGCTTGAACCCGGGAGGCAGAGGTTGCAGTGAGCCGAGATCGTGCCATTGCACTCCAACCCAGGCAACAAGGGTGAAACTCCATCTCAAAAAGGAAACAAAAGTAACTATATAGTGGGACCTATTTTTTTTAATGTAAAACATAGAATTCCAGAAGCAATAAATTAGCATAACATTACATAATATAAATTTGTGTTTCCTCCTTTTCTTTCCTTTTTTTTTTTTTTTTTTAAAGACAGGGGCTCACTACATTGTCTAGTCTGGTCTTGAACTCCTGAACTCTAGCAACCCTCCCTCCTCAGCCGCTCAAAGTGGCAGGATTACAGGAACGAGCTACCACACCCTGTCCAACCTGTTTCCTTCTTTTCTTTTTTCTCTCTCAAGCAGTAACAGGCTCTGTGCTTCCTTCCTTGTGGAGGTTTATGGCAGAGCAGAAAGCAGAAGTTGCTGCAACGCTTCCCTTCCTGATTGTTGGCTCCAAAATCTAAAGCAGTTGGAGATTTGCCAAATGTCCTGAGGGAGAAAAGATTCTCTGAGGGAATACGAAGGAACAGTGAGTATATTCCCTAAAACCAAGACAAGATTCCCAGAAGCCTGCAAGTAGATAAGACCACAGCCCTCTCACTGGTCCAGGAGGAATCGCTGAGAGGTTCCCAGTTAAGCCAAAATGCTGCACACGCCATGCCTGGCACAGACACAGCTAGGACCGGAAGGTGCAGTGCAAGACGGCTCAGTAGTAATCAGAATAGACTGAGAACCAATGCCTGGGGCTTCCACTCCAATGTCCTAAAGCTGTGTGAGACCTCCTTTTTACCAACCTAGAATGAGAAAGTCCACTAAAAAAATTAAGTGAATTCCCACCAGTCTAACAAGATGGGGTCCAGAGTCAAAATTCAGGCAAGGAACAGAGAGTTTTAAGTGTGATGTTTCATGCATACGTGAGTGTTTCACTATACATCTGTTTTGCACATTCACTAAGTTTTTTTTTTTTAAGTGAATTCAATAAAATAATAGTACCTAAACAACTTGCCTACTTTCCTCTCTCACTTTTTTCAAATTTGTGAAAGATGAGGCCTCTTGAGTTCAAATGTACATCCCTGGTCCAATCAGCCAAAGCCAGTGCCGGAGAGAGATGCCTCTGGTGTGCTGGGCTTGCCCCTTCAGGGTCCTCTTAAGGGCTGTGAGCAGGGCAGGCCCAGATGGACATGTCTGGGACAAGGTGTTAAGGCAGCCGCCTGAGTCGGAAAAGCGTCTGGCTAAGATCCAGACAGCCTAAAATGAGAGCAGGAAGAATGTTGTGATACCAGATATGTGACGACAGAAGCTTACAGAAAACTGGAAGAGATGCAGAGTAGAACCAACATGGCAAAAAATTAAATCAATAATGTTTGGACAAATTTGAGATGCTTTCCCAGAAAGCTAAAGAAAGAGAACAGAGATAAAATTATGAGAAAGAAAATAGATACTGAAAACAGAGACTGGCGATCTAACATGTGAATAATGTATGTGCCTAAAGAAAAGACCAAAACAAATAGAAAAGAAAGAACAATCATACAAAGAAAGAGAAAAAAACCTGCCTGGACTAAAAAAGAAAGAATTACATCCTTAGATGAAAAAGCCTCATTAGGAGCCAGGTGGAATTAAATGGCAAAAGACCAGCTTCCAGACATACCGAGATACAAATAATGAAGTCTAAGGTAAGAAATTAATCCTGGAAGAATCAAAGCAGCAAAAACAAAATTACCTACAAAGAAGGAAAGTCAGGCTAACCTTTGCCCACAACACAGAAGCTAGAATTTTAAGAGGGAAAGATATAATTCAACAGTTCCCCACCGGTTAAGTTGTGTTTCCCGTGAAAAGCAACTTGTGCATGCTCAGACATGCAAGGCCTCGGGGTTCACCACCACACAACCTTCCAGGGAAACTCCTCAGACAGGCCTCGCTCCAGCCTCGCTCCAGCCACATCCAATGGAAACCAGAGCACTGGATGTTATGGATAAAAAGACCACAGTGAGCACTACAATCCTGTAAATGTAACCGTATGTTCAAATTATTATAGATATTGCTATTTAAAAAGTCACTCTTTTTTTTCTGAGACAGGGTCTCGCTCTGTCACCCAGGGCTGTCTGTAGTGCAGTGGCACAATCATGGCTCACTGCAGCCTTGACTTCCTGGGCTCAAGTCATTCTCCCACCTCAGTCTCCCAAATAGCTGGGACTAGAGTTGTGTGGCACCACACCTGGCTAATTTTGTATTTTTTGTAGATACGGGGTTTCACCATGTTGCCCAGGCTGGTCTCAAATTCCTGAGCTCAAATGATCCACCCACCTCGGCCTCCCAAAGTGCCGGGATTGCAGGCATGAGCCACTGCACCCAGCCAAAAGTCACAAGAGAAGATACACAGCATAAAAGAAAGAGACAGACACACAGATTACATTCTGAATAATCTAGGGTTAGGTGAACATGTTTTAGAGTAATTCCATTAAGACACAATAATAGTGAATTTGTGGAAAATTTACAATGATTAAGGGGGTAGGGACAGAGGATCTATACTTTAGAAGGTGCCTATTGTCTGAAAAGACAGAGCCAATAGAGGCACTCCACGTGTTCTACTGTGTGGAATGGCCCTTTCCTTAGACAGCTTGGGCTGGCATCACAAAATGCCATAAACTGGGTGGCTCAAACAACACATTCATTTCTCATAGTCCTGGGGGCTGGGAAGCCTATGATCAAGGTACCAGCAGATTCCATTGTTGGTGAGAGCTCTCTTCCCAGCTTGCAGATATCCCCCTTCTCAGTGTGTGCTCACCTGGCCTTTCCTCGGTTTGGAAAGAAACAGAACTCTGTCTTCCTCTTTTTATTTATTTATTTATTTATGAGTGAAACGGAGTCTTGCTCTGTCACCCACGCTGGAGTGCAGTGGCGCCATCTCGGCTCACTGTAACCTCTGCCTCCGGGGTTCAAGCACTTCTCCCTGCCTCAGACTCCTGAGTAGCTGGGATTACAGGCGCCCGGCACCACACCCAGCTAATTTTTGTATTTTAATAGAGACAGGGTTTCACCATGTTGGCCAGGCTGCTCTCGAACTCCTGACCTCAGGTGATCTGCCCTCCTCAGCCTCCCAAAATGCTGGGATTACAGGTGTGAGCCACCGCACCCGGCCTGTCTTCCTCTTTTTATAAGGACATTAATTGCATCATGAAGCTCCCACCCTCATGACCTAATCTAAACCTAATCACCTCCCAAAGGCCCCACCTCCAAATACCAACATATTGGAGGTTAGGGCTTCAACACCAAAACGTTGCGGGGACACCTTCAGCCCATAGCAGCCCTCCTCCTTCCCATCAGAGGGCAGCCTGCAGTGCTGCATCAGTGGGACCTGCTGCTCACACCACTGTCTTCTGCAGTCCCCCACGACATGGACCAGCACAGCTTCGATGGAGCCTACACAGGACAACTTCCTGGCAGCTCAAGTCCAAACACCAGATAGCTCTAGCTCCTGTGCCCCTCCCTCCTGGCCTCACACAGCCCTGAGCCCAGTCTGTCAACTTTGAGTCAAATGTCAGGTAGCATTTCAGGCCCAGGGAAGGTGACCCTGAGAAGATGGAGGCTGACCCCCCAGATCCCTCCTGGGAGGAAGGGATGGGGAACAGGCTGGGGAGGGGCGGGAGGGCTGGCGGGTCATTCCTAGGTATGCTCTATTTCCCTGCAGGAAGAGAAAATCCCACTTAGCCAGCTGCACACCTGGCACACTCACCTGTGAGCAGCCTCAATTGCCTCCAAGCTCACAGCTGGGGGAGCTAATGGAGGAAAAGGAGAAGGAAGTTAGGCTGACTGGGTTCCCCCATGAATGGGTTTCTCAAAGCGGGAGGGGAGGTGAAGAAGAGGGGAGGGCAGATCAAGGGGCTGAGGACAGCGGGTGATGCACATAGCCTACAAGTGTGTGCCCATTTCTGCATACAGTATGCACCAAATACGTTTACATTCTATCCATTTTGTACACTGACTGGATGAGTTTGGTTTACATTATAATCTGGGGTTATCCATGGCCATATAGTTATCTCACCATATTACTTATTGAATTGTGTTTAGGTTTCAGGGGGGCAAAACTGTCAAAAATTATTTCATTTTTAATCTATTATTATAGAAGAGATCAGCTGTATGTTTTTATATAAATGTTGATTACAATTCACCTTTAAGGATGGTCTCAGAAGCTTTCTGTGAATCATTTACCTCACTGAACACACAAGCTATTCATTATTCCTCTTCATAAAAACTACTATTAAAATAGCATAATGCCAGCCTCGGCAACATGGCAAAATGCTGTCTCTATTTAAAAAAAAAAAAAAAATACAAGATTTAGCCAGGCACGGTGGTGTGCGCCTGTGGTCCCAGCTGCTCAGCAGGCTGAGGTGGGACAATCATGTAAGCCTGGGAGCTCAAGGATGCAGTGAACCGTGATTGCACCACTGCACTCCAGCCTGGGGGACAGAGTAAGACTCTGTCTTAAAAATAATAATAATAATATAATGTGTCTAAACACTATTTCACAAATGTTAGAGACAGTAAACTAAACAAAAGATCTATTGTGTGCTACAAGATAGGAACCAACAGGATTTTTAGTGCTAGAAAAATTCTTATCTTCTCCTTGGGTGTCAGATGTTGGAGGACAGTTAGTTCAATCAAAGCAAATGTATTTGTCTTAGACACTTTTTTTGAACCTTCAAAATGTAGCTAACAAGTACTTTACTGATAAGTTGGCTTCTATTTTTAAAGGGGAAAATTGTATTTTGTTTCTCCGATTTTCTTTCTTCTTAAAGAATTTATGTGATTTTCTTCCACACCCCAGTTGACATAATTTGAAAATAACACACCTCCAGGGTACAGGTAATTTCCATGCTCTGTAATCCATTCCAGAGCATTAAACTAGGGAACAATTTCCTTTGTTTAATAAAATTCACATGTCCCTGAATAGAAAAAAACAAAAAATAAGAAATCAAGCCTGTTACAAACATAGAATAAGTTTTATAATCAAGACAGGAATAACCCAATATTACAGCTATTATTTAACATTGCTTTGAATATTTTAACAAATAAGGGTGAGGAGAAGGCAATAAAAAGAAATAAGTAAAACTATCAGAAAGGGGTAAGAATTATTGAATGACAATCCACATACAAACTTCAGTAAATCAACTACCAAACTATCAGAACTAATCAAAACATTCGCTAAGGAGCTGGTTACACAACAAATTACCCAAATCGCTAACTTTGCTATATATGAATAATAAATCAAATATGATTAATATTATGAAAAATATACATCCCACCACTTTAATAGCAACATGATCTGTTTATATATAAAGAATAACCATTAACGAGAAATGTGGAGGGTATAGATTGAAAGAAAACTACAAAACTGTGCTACAAGACATAAAGATTTGAACCAAACCGTTTCCAGGGAAGTGCAAGGGTTGTACAACTGAAGTTCTCCAGGCCCACTGAGACCCCATTCAAGGCCAAAAGCAGCGACGATGTAATGCCAAACGTAGAGAGCTGGGCGTTCTGCAGGATCCTAGTGATCAACCACTGGACGATGGGAGGACACTATGCTGAAAAGCTCACCAGGTCCATTTGTTGTCATGTTTTCATGGTAATGAGACTTCACACAAAAGAATGTAAATGAGTGGAGCTGTACTATCTTCATAGATTGCAGGTTGCCTGGGGTAGGAGTATGTGCCTCTGTGTTATACTGTAACTGAAGATTAAGCTTGCAGCTATAAAGATGAACCCCATTTTCTCAATAGTAGAACAAAATGAAAATTACTTTCTTGCTTACCTAAAAGTCTAATCATTGCCTCTTTGTGCACATTAAAAATGTTTTTTAAAAAGTCTAATCAGCCTTGGATAGAGAGGAAGGTCGGGAGCCAGGCTGATGGAGCCCTGCCGTCTTCAATACCGGCTTTTCAGGATGCCCTGAACTTTGACATCCCACCAATAGATGGGGAAAGAGGAAGAAGGATATTGTTCATGGACCAGATCGGAATAAGATGCCTTCCCTTCTGCTCACATTCCCCTGAATGCACTCAGTCTCAAGGCCAAACTATCTGCAAGTGGGGAGCCTCGGAAGTGGACCCACGCTGCTTCCACACCCCTCAAGGAAAGAATGGTCAACCGGGTCTACTCAACAGGTGAAGAAGGAACTACCCAATTACCTTCTTCATGTAAATGGAGCTTGCCCTTTACACATTTGATTTTACATATTTTGATGAAACTTTTCCTAAGATGCATAACAATTTCCCTGTTTCAACACAGTGGGCAACAGTAAGTCTTCTCCTAGGGCTGGCGACCGTCAGGAACACCAGCCCTCTCACTGGGACTACTTTCAGAAACTCTTGAGGATTTGCTGATCCTCTGCCTCTATACTAAAAGGTCCTGGGTTACTGTCTTTTTAAAACTCTTTTGAAATGCTTTTTCTGAATCCTTCCTCGGAGTCAGATGGCATCTGTCACTTCTTCCTGCTTCCACAGGCAGACTTCTAACAGTTCCTTTCCCTCTAATGTCTTGCTTCTACTAAGGGTTTATGTTAAAGTGTACAAATTGCATCTAAAGTTTAAAAAAAAAAACAGGGTGGCCAGTCATGGTGGCTCACACCTGTAATCCCAGCACTTTGGAAGGCTGAGGCAGGAGGATCACTTGAGCCCAGGAGTTCCAGACCAGCCTGGACAACATGGCAAAACCCTATCTCTACCAAAAACACAAAAATCAGCCAGGCATAGCAGCATGCTCCTGTGGTCTCAGCTACTCAGGAGGCTGAGGCAGGAGGATCACTTGAGCCCAGGAGGTCAAGGCTGCAGTGAGCCTTAATCTCACCAGTGCACTCCAGCCTGGGAGACAGAATGAGACCTCGTCTTTAAAAAAAATAATAAAATAAATTTAAATTTTAAAACAAAATTGCCTCAGACGAAATCCATTCCTGAGTAAAGAGTATGAGTTTTTATTATCTGGACTTTCTAGCATTGATTTTGGTTATCTAATCCTTTTTAAAATTTTTTCTTCCAAGTTTTTGTTGTTTCAGCAGTTGCAAATAAACAAGTATATTGACTGGGTGCAGTGGCTCTCACCTGTAATCCTAGCACTTTGGGAGGCCAAGGCCGGCAGATTGCTTGAGCTCAGGAGTTCGAGACCAACCTAGGCAACATGGTGAAACCCCATCTCTACAAAAAAGTACAAAACTTAGCCAGGCATGGTGACATGTGCCTGTAGTCCCAGCTACTCTGCACTCCAGCCTGGGTGACAGAGTGAGATCTTGTCTCAAAAAAATAAAATAAGAAAATTATGTTGGCTTATGATATAATCCTAGAAAGCAGAAGAAAATTATACCTAAAAGAGAATGGCCTTTCCAATAGAGTACTGACTAACGAGGAAAGAGGGCTACAATATATTGTCATGTAGGAAAAGAGCCAGCTGCAAATGACATTATAGTGTAATTCCATTTGTTAAATTTTTTTAAAAAGCATACATTTGTAATGCATAGAAAAATATCTGAAGGAATTAGCAGTAGTTATTGCTGAGATGCAGGATTACTAAGAACTTTTACATACTGTGCCATTTATTTATGTATTGTTTGGCTATTTTATAAGAAGCAAGTATTTTATGTAAGCTAAAAAAACAAGAAGAGGCCGGGCACGGTGGTTCATGCCTGTAATCCCAGCACTTTGGGAGGCCGATGTGGGCGGATCATGAGGTCAGGAGATCGAGACCATCCTGGCTAACATGGTGAAACCCCGTCTCTACTAAAAATACAAAAAAATTAGCCCGGCGTGGTGGTGGGCGCCTGCAGTCCCAGCTACTCAGGAGGCTGAGGCAGGAGAATGGCATGAACCTGGGAGGCAGAGCTTGCAGTGAGCCGAGATCACACCACTGCACTCCAGCCTGGGCAACACAGTGAGACTCCACCTCAAAAAAAAAAAAAAAGAAGAAGAAGAAGCTGGGTGTGGCGGTGTGTGTTTCTAGTCCCAGGCACCTGGGAGGCTGAGGTAAGAGGATCACTTGAAACCAGAAGTTCAAGGTCAGCCTGGACAATACAGGGGGACCCTGTCTCCATAAATCGATAAATTAAAAGATTTTAAAACACAGTTCAGTGTCTTCTCAGAGCATGAGCTCCTGGAAGACATGGATGACAGATGAGCACTCCTCTATATACTGCCTGCTGCCACAAATAAGAAGCCTCTCAAAATTAAAATACTGATTTTTATAGACCAAAAAAGAAAAGAAAAGAAAAAACTAGAGGATAAACTCAAAGTTGATCTCATAGACAGAGCAAGTTCCAGGGAAGTGTTGCTGGTTTCCGCCTTGGAGGACCTCTACCTGGAAATCTGCTGGGTACCATATTAAGCACTTTCAAGAGCCCATCAAAGCCCTGGCAAGTTCGTAGTAACCAGAGCCACATTCTAACCCATATACCAGAACTATGGTGAAACTGTACTTCGCTGGGAAAGGATTCTGTGTTACGAAGGCTTCTCAGGAACTACTCCATTCTCTAATGAAAACACTGATCATCTAATGTGGGCATCCAACATGTATTTAGTAGGTTTTTGCCTCCTGGTGCATACTGAGGAGATCCCACAAGACACCTTCTGCCCGGCATTTTCTTGCTACCATGAGAATGAATCTATAAAATATTCACATGAATACAAATATGAACTCCAGAATACCCCAGTTTAAATGAAAATGCATTCACTGGTAAAAGTAATGTATTCATTAAATAGTGCCACAAAAGCGCTGCTTAACAGATTTTTCCGAAACCGAAGGTCATGCAACAAGAAGCATGTATTCTTTTTTTCTTAAGTCTACAGGTCTGCTGGGACAGATCAGCCTCAGGCTGTGGGTGTGCGAGTCAGTTGGGGCAGCTCTGCTCCATATGTCACACTTTCTATTAGGAACAGCAGAAAACCAAGAAATGTTCATGGCAATGCAGAAGCACAAGAGGGCAAGCCAAAACCCACGAGCATATTTTAAGCCTTTGCCAACATCATGTTTGCTGACATCCCATTGGCCAAAGCATATCACATGGCCAATCCCAACATCAGTAGGACAGGGAAATACAGTCTCTCTCTACTGAGAGGAACCAAAAAGTCCCATGGCAAAAGGCAGGGATATAGGAGGGTTGAAGAATTGGAAACAAAAATGCAATCTGTCAAAGGTAACATTAACTTACTGTTAACCAGTTATACTGTTAACCAGTTATACACGTTTTAATATTTAACTGGTCTTAAAAGTAAGACACTAAAGGAAGAGGACAGAAGGAAGGGGGAAAAGTGAGACCTAGAAACACGTAGCATTTTGGACATTGCCTAGGACAGAGGAAGGGCTAGGGAAGGTCATAAAGCACAGCATCTTCATGATTGAAATTTACTGATGAAAATCAGAAATGAAGAAAAAGAAGATAAAACAGCAGGAACACATAGATACATGGAAAGATACAAGAAGTCCAAGAGAAAGACAAGTTTTAAGAAAATCACACTCAGAAATGAAATGAAGCTGTTCCAACATAACGTGTTTCTCCATTTGAAACTGGCATTTTTTTGTATGATCATCCCTAGTCTATTACCTGTAGTTTACTATTTATAATCTGAAAGAGCTGTGAGCCACTAGAACAATTTCTCTGCAAGAATCCTCTCTACAAGAAAAAAGAAAATGTGTATGTGTGGGTGTGGGTGTGGGGCTGTGTGTGTGTACACACACAGAATTTTTTTTCAAACCAGGCAGATAAGAACCTCCCTGGAATTTGAACTCTGAATGTAGGGAAACAAAATTGAAAATAGTAAGAGCTCACTCATCCTTATGTTTGCCCTAAAGAGGCTGTATTAGTCCATTTTCACCCTGCTGTAAAGAACTGCCCAAGATTGGATAATTTAAAAAGGAAAGAAGTTTAACTGATTCATAGTTCAGCATGGTTGTGGAGGCCTCAGGAAACTTACAATCATGGTGTGGTAGAAGGCAAAGGGAAAGCAAGGCACCTTCTTCACAAACCAGCAGGAAGGAGAAGTGCTAAGTGAAGTGGGAAGAGTCCCTTATAAAACCATCAGATCTCATGAGAATCACTATCATGAGAACAGCATGGGGGAAACTGCCCCTATGATTCAATTACCTCCACCTGCTCTCTCCCTTGACACGTGGGGATTAGGGGGCTTATAATTCAAAATGAGATCTGGGTGGGGACACAAAGCCTAACCATATCAGAAGCTGTCCCATGATCACTGGTCCCCAGGTCCTTAGAGTTGCTCCAAATTTCTGATCCCTCCATAGCCCCTCTCTGAATCCCCTCTCTTCCACATCTCCTTTAACTTTATGAACCATCCCTTCATCCTACCAATACATTTTCAACTTAAATAAGCCAAAATTGACTTCTGTGGCTTTCAACCACAGAACTGCATCAGGTACAAGTCCCTTTCCCATTTTCTATTCCCCAAGGAGACAAGAAAGCGAGTACTAAAGATGCCTTAAAGCAAATAATAAGGCATGCCATCACTCAAGAATCTAGTATCTAAATCCACTTCATGAAAATGACTGTTACTATGGCAATTTTTCCATGTATATTCTTCAGTGACTTTATAATGTATTAACATTTTAATGTAAACTAGACTGTATTGGCTTATTTGGCCTTGAATCCTTTTTAAATATAGATTGTTTTATCTCATAAAAGTTATCGGAGCCTCTAATCCAAGATGGCAGAGTGAGCCAGCAAATTTACTTTTCCCTCTAAAATTGCTATGAAAATGACGCTATAAAGGAAAGCCCTCCATGCTTACCTCCCACCACCACCATTCTAGACACACACACACACACACACACACACACTCTCACATATACACAAAACCCACTGGAGTCCCAGTTCTTGGCATCAAAATCTGTTCTGATAATCCAACATGGTTAATATGGGCAATACCCTTCCCATTAATTGATAAATTAAAAATAATCAAAGGAAAATCCTAATTTTTAAAAATAGAATCTAACAAATCGCATAGAACATTCATCCAGAATAATAACTATTTGAGCTAATAAAATGTTTTTTGTTTGTTTGTGTGTTTGTTTTGAGACACAATCTTGCTCTGTTGCCCAGGCTGGAGTGCAGTGGTGCAATCTCGGCTCACTGCAACCTCCGACTCCCGGGTTCAAGCGATTCTCCTGCCTCAGCCTCCCAAGTAGCTGGAACTACAGGCACCTGCCACCATGCCCAGCTAATTTTTGTATTTTTAGTCAAAGTGGTGTTTCACTATGTTGGCCAGACTGGTCTTGAACTCCTGACCTCATGATCCGCCCGCCTCAGCCTCCCAAAATGCTGGGATTACAAGTGTGAGCCACCGCGCCCGGCCGAGTTAATAAAATGTTTAAGAAAAAGAACACTGTTCAGATAGGCCATGACCATAGAGAAAGTCAAGGTAGGTCACAGTAGAATAGTCCAAAGAGCCCTGGGAGGTGGAGCATAGGGAGGGATGCTCCTATTTCTCATCATTATGAGTCACATGAACTTCCTCATTATCTGCATCCAGGACAAATTCACACAGAATTTGGGGCAGCAAATTGTTCCCAAGACCATATGGGACTACTGAGCACCATGTACCTCATTCATGTGCCACATGATTCTGAGATTCACCCACTCACTACGTCAGAGAAGAGCTTCATCCTTCCTGAAGAAATCAATCAGGCAGTCAAAGAAGATGAATAAAGGAGGAAATAAAAAGCTGAATCCACATATCCTGGTGTTAGTGATGTTTTTACATCTTCAGAGAACCTAAAGAGAATTTTTAAATCCAGCAATAGAGAAAAACAGAAGATTTTGCACAATGCAGGTCCAAAAAGAAGAAGTGTTTAAAAAAAAAAAAAAGTCTGAACTACAAGTAGCAATCCTATTAATTCCAGAATTTCCACACAATGCAAGACCTAGAAGGCATGATACTGGGCACCAAAGAAATGGAAAGGTGATGAGTAGGAAAGGTACAGAAGAAGCTATTGTTGAGAAGATAGAGAATGAAGTGTGCACCTGCTTGCTTCATCTTCATGGGGGTACTGTATTAGCTTGGCTAGGTTAAACGGAAGTAGGAAAGACAAAGAAGTAGGGAGGACGAGGAGAAGAAAAAGAAGGAAGAATAAAGAATTTCTACAAGGCAGGCATGTTGGCTCACTCCCAGCTACTCAGAGGCTAAGGCAGGAAGATTGAGCCTAGGAGTTCAAGACAAGTCTGGGCAACATAATGAGATCACATACCTAAATTAAAAAAAAAAAAAAACTTTCTAGAAAATTATAGTAATAAAAATTTGATATGAGTAATTGCTCAATGGAACTGGAACAGGGAGTCCATAACAGACTCGTATGTATTGGAATTTAACTTACCATAAATGTGGTATTTCAAATGAATGAGAAATGAAGCCTAGTTCAATAAATAAGTTTAATAAATAAGTTGTAGCAATTAGGTAAAAATTGAAAAAATAAAGATACCTCACACTATACCATCCAAAAAAAAAAAACATGCCAGATAATGATAAAGACCAAAAGTCAAAAAACAAAAGTATAAAATTACCAGAAAAAAATGTAAGAACATATGAACAGGAAAGCCCTATTTAAGCAAAACATAAACATCCCAGAAACAATGAAGAAAAAAAAAGAATGCCTAATTTAGCTACATCAGGGGTCCCCGACCCCTGGGTTGTGGGTCTGTGGCCTATTAGGAACTGGGTCTCACAGCAAGAGGTGAGGCAATGGAGCATTACTGCCTGATGTCAGATCAGCAGCCACATGAGATTCTCATGAGAGTGTGAACCCTGTTGTGAACTGGGCATGCAAGGGATCTAGGTTGTGTGCTCCTCACGAGAATCTAATATCTGATGATCTGAGGTGGAATAGTTTTATCCTGAAACCATCCATACCCCACCAACCACCACCACCAGTCCATGGAAAAATTATTCTCCACAAAACTGGTTCCTGGTACCAAAAAGGTTGGGGACCACTGAGCTGCATAATTGTTAAACTTTGTATAATGAGAGAAATCTTTAAACAAAGTTAAAAGATGGAAGCATCCAAATCTGTAACATATTTGCAACGTAAGTAATAAGTCAAAAAGAAAAGGAGAGGAACTCAATTTTTTTTTTCTTGTGCAAAGGAACATTGGCAGAGACTTTTCAACATCTCCAATTTTCATTTTGTCCTCCTTCCATAATAATAAAAATTTTAATTGGACATGTAGTTGCCCAAAATAAAGCGCATATTTCACAGCCTTCCATAAAGCTTAGTCACATGAGGCCACGTGGAGCCACATGGGTTTTCTGCCCACAGAAATGTAAGGAGAGAGCCATGCAGGAATTTCCAAGAACCTTCTTAAGAGATCATCTGTGTGAGCCCCTGACACCCTTCATCTGTTCATTCATCCTGCCACCCGGAGGGCAGATGCTTCTGTCTTGGACCTTGAGGGCTAGAAGAAGAATGTAGTAGGATACAAGGCTGCAGAGGGGGCAACAGTAGATCAGGGAGACCAGGTATGTCAAATTGAGCAATCTGGACCAGACCCTGTAATCAGAAGTCTCACTGAATCCTACCACACCCAATGTCTCCTTTTTTTTTGTTGAGACGGAGTTTCGCTCTTGTCACCCAGGCTGGAGTGCAGTGGCGCAATCTCAGCTCACTGCAACCTCTGTCTCCCAGATTCAAGTGATTCTCCTGCCTCAGCCTCCCAAGTAGCTGGGATTACAGGTGCCTGCCACCACACCCAGCTAATTTTTGTATTTTTAGTAGAGACAGGGCTGGGCTTGGTGGCTCATGCTTGTAATCCCAGCACTTTGGGAGGCTGAGGTGGGTGAATCACCTGAGATCAGGAGTTCGAGACCAGCCTGGCCAACATGGTGAAACCCTGTCTCTACCAATGTCCCCTTTCTATTGAAAGATTTTGTAGCTTGCCCTTTATTATCCTGAAGTGAAAATCATGGAACACATAACCTATCTGCACTCCTAATTTTTAATAATACAATATCTTAACTGTAATATAAAGGAAAAAAAGCAAAGTAATTAAATAAAATAATATGCTCAGACACACCCATACCTACTAGAAAAGACATCCTACTGATGTCCAAACTGCTGTCCCCATCCCCACAATCACTTCTGGAAGCAATAAAGAGCCAAGGAAAGCTTTTCAAGCAGAAAATAATTTCATGTCTTAGCTCAAGTTCCCTAGAAAACAGAGCTCAAAGGTAGGATTAAGGTGTTACAATTTTATTGGGAAGCAAAGCATCAGAGCAGTGAAGTAAAGGAAGAATTGAAAACAAATGCAACTACTTACTCCTTTATGACAAGCCATAAAGAGGCAAAGGCAATTTTAGCTTTACTCGAAAGCTAAAAAAGTACACTGCTTGGCCACACAAGATGTCCCTGGACAGACTATGTGGGAAAACCATGCCCTGGACAAGCCCATGGAAGGGACTCCTTTCTCCTGCTTGTCGAAGTTGCCCCAGAGGATTTAACCCTGGCTTCTTTACCCAGAAGTATGGGAGAAGCCAAGAGTATGGTTGGTCAGACTTAAGTGGAATTGCAGGGGCCTGCGTAGAACAATAATCCAAGGCTCTATGAAACTGATAAAGCTGAGAGAATCTACACAGGTAGGGAATCTACACAGGTAGTCTGATATACATGGTTAGAGTTGCGTTTTCAAAAAAATAATCCCTAGAAGCTGTGGAGTGTGGATTTGAAGGGGGTAGAAGGTGGCGACAGCAGGGAGACAAAAAGACCAGATAAGAAGCTAGGCCAGGCATGGTGGCTCACGCCTGTAATCCCAGCACTTTGGGAGGCCGCAGCAGGTGGATCACCTGAGGTCAGAAGTTCGAGACCAGCCTGGCCAACATGGTGAAACCCCCGTCTCTACTAAAAATACAAAAATTAGCTGGGCATGGTGACACACGTCTGTAATCCCAGCTACTCAGGAGGCTGAGGCAGGAGAATCGCTTGAACCGGGGAGGCAGAGGTTGCAGTGAGCTGAGATCACACCACTGCACTCCTGCCTGGGTGACAGAGTGAGACTCTGTCTCAAATAATAATAATAATTAATTAATAATTATTCAGCAATCACTGCAGAAATTCAACCCCATCAACTGAGCCAATTTTTGAAAATAAAATAAATTATAATTTATTTGTAAATTTTAAAAAAACCTTATTTACTGTTGGGAGAAAAAGCTGAGTGTTGGGAGAGAAGCTGAGGCAGGGCTTGCATGTCTGCTAGGCTAGCTGGCTCCTTGCTTCTAGCACTCCCATTATCTCAAGCCGAGATATGTTTTTCATTCACTTGATACACTGTTTCCTTTCAACCCCCACATCCTCACCACCTGTTTCTTTGTTTGAGCACCATTAAATAGCATGGGCTCCCAGAGCTCTGGGCCTTGGCAGCCTCCACACTTGCGATGGGCCCCTGGTCCCACTTTCTCTCTCAAACTGTCTTTTTCTCATTTCTTTGACTCCGCTGGACTTCGTCGCCCCCCACGACCTGGTGTTGGGTCTGATCACCCCAACATTAACAGATAACAAGTAAAAAACAATCATAAGTAAACAGACAACATGCTGCTTAGAAATGCAAGAATCGTGCTTAGAAATGGAAGACTTGTTCTTAGAAACACTGGAAAGGATATCATCAGAGTTTTCTAGCGCAGTCAGTAAAGTCCGGATCAGAAAACTTCTACTCCACATGCCCTTATCGCACCCTCCCTCAGTGTGTAAATAATTGCCTGAAGTGTGGACGGTGCGTGCCTGTAGATCAAAGATATGAAATAAGCATCAGTAGGATCCTTATGATGCACTCGAGAGCAGGCGTAGGCTCTGTCTTTGGCTAGAGGAGTAGCTGTAACCTTGTCTCCGTTTGCTATGTTTGAGGGCATGTAGTTTGCTCCCTGATATACCAGAATCCAATTAACTCAAATGGCTTATAGACCACACAAATACAAGGCAGTACCTGCTGTCCAATGCCTACCACACTGCAGGTACTCAACAAATGTTAACAAAATCTATTTGTTTATTTATGCAACCATCATTTATTGAATATGTGCCAAAAGTGTTCTAGACATTGGAGATAGAGCAAACACATTTTAAAAAATTTTTTTTGTATATAAAAGTATTAAAGATTGTGCAAAAAATGAAGCAATACAAGGATATACTAAAAAAAAAAAAAAAAAAAGCTAACCAGCCCCATCCATACACTACTACACCTTCCAATCCTACCCCTCTGAGGTAACCAATTACTTTCGTTTTTGTTTTTTGAGACAGGGTCTGGCTCTATTGCCCAGGCTAAAGTGGAGTGGTATGAACATGGCTCACTGCAGCCTTGACCTCCTGGGTTCAAGTGATCCTCCAACTTCAACCTCCTGAGTAAGCTGGGACTATAGGCACATGCCATCACACCCACTTAGTTTTTTAAGTTTTTGTAGAGACTGGGTCTATGTTGCCAGGCTGGTCTTGAACTCCTGGCCTCAAGCGATCCTCTTGCCTCTGCCTCTCAAAACACTGGGATTACTAGCATGAGCCACCATGCTTGGCCCAATGTATCTTTTTCTAACATTTTTAATTGACAAAAATTATACATATTTATTGTGTGCAATATGTTGTTTTGAAATATGTATACACTGTGGGGTAAATTGAGCTTATTAACGTATGTATTACTTCACATACCTATCATTTTTTTGAGGTAAGAACACTTAAAATCTAATCTTTTAGCAATTTTCAAGGACACAATGCATTGTTATTAACTGTATTCACCATACTGTACAATAGATCTCCTGAACTTACTCCTCCCAACTGAAATTTTGTATCCTTTGACCAACATCTCCCCAACACCCAATTCTCAGCCCCGGTCACCACTATTCCACTCTCTGCTTCTACGAGTTCAACTTCTTTAGAATCCACATACAAACGAGATTATGCAGTATTTGTCTGTCTGTATCTGGCTTATTTCAAATAATATAATATCCTCTGGGTTCATCCAGGGTGTCACAAATGGCAGGATTTCCTTCTTTCTTGAAGCTGGATAGTATTCATATATAGCATTTACATTTTATTAGGTATTATAAGTAATCTAGAGATGATTTAAATCTCTAGATTGAATGAGTGGGCTGGGCATGGTGGCTCACACCTGTAATTCCTGCATTTTGGGAGGCCAAGACGGGAGGATCACTTGGGATGAGGAGTTCAAGACCAGCCTGGCCAACATGGTGAAACCTTGTCTTTATATAAAAAATAAAAGTATATAGGAGGATGTGTATAGGTTACATGCAAACACTGGATCATTTTATATCAGAGACTAGAGCATCAGCAGATTTGGGTATCTGCAGGGTGTTCTGGAACTAATCCCCCACAGATCCCAAGAGATAACTGTACTTGGTCACTTGTTTGTCTTTTTTTGACAAATGTCTATTCAAATCCTTTGCCCATTTTTTTAATTGCATTGTTTGTTTTCTTACTATTGAGTTGTTTCAGTTCCTTGTTATTTTAGATATTAATCCCTTATCAGATGTATGGTTTGCAAATATTTTCTCCCATTCTGTAGGTTGTCTCTTAACTCCGTAGATTGTTTCCTTGGCTGTGCAGAAGCTTTTTAGTTTGATACAATCCCATTTCTCTATTATTACTTTTGTTGCCTGTGCTTTTGGGTTTATATTTAAAAATTCAGGCCTGGGTACAGTGGCTCATGCCTCTAAACCTAACACTTCAGGAGGCCAAGGCATGAGGATCTCTTGAGGCCAGGAGTTTGAGACCATCCTGGGCAACATAGCAAGGACTCATCTTTAAAAAAAATTAGCTGGGTATAGTGGTGCGCGCCTGTATTCCTTGTTACTTGGAAAACTAAGGCAGGAGGATCCCTTGAGCCGAGGAGAATGAGGCTGCAGTGAGAACTATGCTCCTGACACTACACTCCAGCCTGGGAAACAGAGCAAGACCCTGTCTCTGAAAATAAATAAATAAATACATTTTTAAAAAATCTTTAAATAGATTTTATGATTCCAAGTCATCAAAGAACACGAGATGTCTTTACATTTGTTCAGATAATATTTACAACTTTAATTGAGCTTTTATAACTTTAAATAGGTCTTATATCTTACTAATTTTACTGTCAAGGTGAAACTATTTGATTTCTGAAATTTGCTTTAAAGTACTCCTGGAGGTAAGGTGGAAAGGCAGGATGGAACAAGAAGGGCAGAATATTGACGATTGTTGAACCTGGGTTATGTGTACTATTCTCTTGGTTTCTGTGGACGGTTTGGTATTTTGAAATTATACTCCTCCCTGCTCTGTCGCCTGCCACCGCTCCCCGAGCCCGAGTGGTTCACTGCACCGTGAAGACAGATTCCAGACGCCGGGAACTCGCGCCTCCAATCCCAGACGCTATGTCCAGCAAAGGCTCCGTGGTTCCGCCCTACAGTGGCGGCCTGGACACCTCCTGCATCCTCGGGTTCCTAAAGGAACAAGGCTATGACGTCATTGCCTACCTGTCCGACACTGGCCAGGAGGAAGACTTCCAGGAAGCCAGGAATTAGGCACTGACGCTTGGGACCAAAAAGGTGTTCACTGAGGATGCCAGCAGGGAGTTTGTGGAGGAGTTCATCTGGCCGGCCATCCAGTCCAGCGCACTGTAGGAGAACCGCTACCTCCTGGGCACCTCTCTCGCCAGGCCCGGCAGCGCCAGCAAACAAGTGGAAATCGCTCAGCGGGAGGGGCCAAGTATGTGTCCCACGGCACCACGGGAAAGGGAAATGATCTGGGCCGGTTTGAGCTCACTGCTACTCGCTGGCCCCCCCAGATAAAGGTCATTGCTCCCTGGAGGATGCCCGAGTTCTACAACCAGTTCAAGAGCCGCAATCACCTGATGAAACAGGCAAAGCAACATCGGATTCCCATCCCAGTCACTCCCCAGAGCCTGTGGAGCATGGACGAGAATTTCATGCACATCAGCTACCAGGCTGGAATTCTGGAGAACCCCAAGAACCAAGCGCCTCCAGGTCTCTACACGAAGACCCAGGACCCGGCCAAAGCCCTCAACACCCCTGACATTCTCGACATCGAGTTCAAAAAAGGGGTCCCCGTGAAGGTGACCAACGTCAAGGATGGCACCACCCACCAGACCTCCTTGGAGCTCTTCGTGTACCTGAACGAAGTTGCAGGCAAGCACGGCGTGGGCCATATTGACATCGCAGAGAACCGCTTCAGTGGAATGAAGTCCCGAGGGATCTGTGAGGCCCCAGCAGGCACCATCCTTTACCACACTCATTTAGACATCAAGGCCTTCACCACGTACCGAGAAGTGCGCAAAAGCAAACAAGGCCTGGGCTTGAAATTTGCTGAGCTGATGTATACCGGTTTCTGGCATAGCCTTGAGTGTGAAATTTGTCTGCCACTGTAACGCCAAGGCCCAGGAACCAGTGGAAGGGACAGCGCAGGTGTCCGTCCTCAAGGGCCAGGTGTACATCCTCCGCTGGGAGTCCCCACTGTCTCTCTACAACGAGGAGCTGGTGAGCATGAAGGTGCAGGGTGATTATGAGCCAATTGATGCCACGGGTTCATCAACATCAATTCCCTCAGGCTGAAGGAATGTAATCTCCAGAGCAAGGTCACTGCCAAATAGACCCCTGTACAATGAGGAGCTGGGGCCTTCTCAATTCGCAGATCCCCGAAGTACGGGCGCTAATTGTTGTGATAATTTGTCATCGTGACTTGTTCTGTCTGGCTGGCAAACGTAGTGGGGCTGCCAGACCCCAGCTTTGTTCCCTGGTCACCCTAAAGCCTGCAAATGTCATCATCGAAGGGACGGGTGGGGGCAGCTGCGGTGGGGAGCTATAAAATGACAATTAAACGATTTTTAAAAATTACACTCCTAAGTATTTTAAGCTTTTATGAAACTGTAGAAAATAAAAGTTTTCTAATTTCCTTTCAAAGTACTTACTGCTAATATAGAGAGAAGTTGGTGCTTTTTGTATATTTATCTTGCAGCTGCCCACTTTTCCAAAATAACCTACAATTCAAATAGTTTATTACTAAAGTTCCTTGAGTTTTCTAGGCAAATAATGAAGTCACATAGACAAACATAAATAGTTTTATTTCTTCTTTTTCAAAGTTTGTGGCAATTATTTTCTTACCTTTCTTTGACAATGTAACATAATAATAGCACATGGACATCCTTTTCTAATTTCTGATTTCAGTGAAATGATTTCAGAGTTTTGCTATTTAGAACAATGTTTGGTATTGGGTTTAGAGATAACAGTCCTTATCCTAGATAAGTAGTTTCCTTGTATTGTTACTTAGACTTTTTTTTTTTTTTTTTTTTTTTTTTGAGACAGAGTCTCACTCTGTCGCCCAGGCTGGAGTGCAGTGGCCGGATCTCAGCTCACTGCAAGCTCCGCCTCCCGGGTTTATGCCATTCTCCTGCCTCAGCCTCCCGAGTAGCTGGGACTACAGGAGCCCACCACCTCGCCCGGCTAGTTTTTTGTATTTTTTAGTAGAGACGGGGTTTCACTGTGTTAGCCAGGATGGTCTCGATCTCCTGACCTCGTGATCCACCCATCTCGGCCTCCCAAAGTGCTGGGATTACAGGCTTGAGCCACCGCGCCCGGCCTAGACTTGTTTTTTAATAGAAAAGTCATCACACCCTATTAGCTTAGAATTTTTATTAGGAATGGCTATTAAATTTTATAAAATATTTCTCCAGTGTATATTGACAGGATCATATGGTTTTTCCTTTACAGTATTATCCTAATTCATTACTAATGGTAATAGATGTCTTGATAGGGAACCAGCCTGTATACCTGAAATATATAGAACAGGGCATAATTAAAATACTCTATTCCATAGCAGTATGTTGTTATTTTATTATATAACTTGATTTTTATTAATACTTTATTTAGAATGTTTGCATCTGTATTAGTAAGTGTAAGGATACATAAATAACCAAAGTGTTTTTTCTACTCTCTACTCCCACAGAGTCACTCAACATTTCCGACACCAGATGTGTGGGTTTTTCCCCACACAGCAAAACAGTTCTGCAGATGACTCTCCAGTGGACACCAGCTAGGTGGCTGCCAATTCAATTTAATTCTGACACTATCCACCTGGAGATCACATCCCACAGGCTGAGGGCTCAGTCCCACGAGACTGCCCACACCACTGCAGATGCTGGTTGCAAGCACAGGTTGTGGCCTGTGCTTCTGACCAACCAGCTCTAAGTCAGGGTTTCCACAACTTCCTCCTGGGATTCGATTAATTTGCTGGAGCAGCTCACAGAACTCAGGGAAACACTTACATTGGCCCATTTATTATAAAGGATACAGATGAACAGCCAGCTGGAAGAGATGCACACCACAAGGCGTGTGGGAAGGGAAGCAGAGATCCCATGGCCTTCTGGGGTGCCACCCTCCAGGAAACTCCATGTGTTCAGCTACCCAGAAGCTCTTCTGAACCCTGTCCTTTCATTTTTATGAAGACTTCATTACTGCAGCGTAACTGATTACTACCCATTTGGTGATCAACTCAACTTTCAGCCCCTCTTCCCTCCCTAGAGGCTGGAGGGTGGGGCTGGAAGTTGGAACCCGCTAATCATGCCTTGGCCTCTCCAGAGATTCGGAGGGAGCTTTTTGCCAGTATCACAATAAGTAATCTCAAGAGAGCAGGGACTTAACCTGTTTTGTTCCCTGCTATATTCCCTGCCCCTAGAACAGTACGTGACATTCTTAGTAGGTGCTCAATAAACATTTATTGAATGCATGTGCAAGTGAAATTAGTCTATGATGCCCTTTTCTTTGCATCCCCTGTAACTGATTGAGCTATGAAAGCTGTGCTGGCTTTATTAAATGACTTAAGGAGCTTTCCATCCTGTTTTATGGGTTGTTGTTGTTTTTTTGCTTTTGTTTTTGTTTTTGTTTTGAGATGAAGTCTCGCTCTGTCACCCAGGCTGGAGTGCAATGGCGCGATCTTGGCTCACTGAAACCTCCACCTCCCAGGTTCAAGCGATTCTCTTGCCTCAGCCTCCCAGGGAGCTGGGATTACAGGTGCACAGCCACCACGCCCTGCTAATTTTTGTATTTTTAGTAGAGACAGGCTTTCACCATTTTGGCCAGGCTGGTTAGGAACCCCTGACCTCAAGTGATCCACCCACCTCAGCCTCCCAAAGTGCTGGGATTACAGGTGTGAACCACCGTGCCTGGCCTGTTTTATGGTCTTGAGTCATTTAAATCCTTGCTATGCAAAGAGCATGGACCAGTAATATCAGCATCACCTGACAGGTTTTGAGAAATACAGAATTTCAGGTTCCACCTCAGACCTATTGAATCACAGTCTGCAGTTTAACAAGATTTCCAGGTGATTCCTATTGATGTTTGATACATACTGGTTTAAGTAACACTGTATTATCTGCTTTTTAAAAAATAGTCAGGTCACACTGAGCTGGGAAATCACCTGGCACCAGCTCTTTTTTAAGGATAGAGCTATAATCATTTCTCCAATCTCTTATGGTGATGAGTCTGTTCAAGTCAGCTTCTCTTTACGTCACTTTTATTCATTTGTATTTTGCTAGGAAATCCTCAAGATTCCCAAATAGTTGGAGTTCAAGTTAACATTCTCTCTCTCTCTCTCTCTTTTTTTTTTTTTTTTTTTTTTTTTGAGACAGTTTTGTTGCCCAGGCTGGAGTGCAGTGGTGTGATCACAGCTCACTGCAGCCTCAACCTCCTGGGCTCAAGCAATCCTCCCACCTCTGCCTCCCAAGTAGCTGGCACTACAGGTGTGTGCCATCTAAACCCAGCTAATTTTTAAATTTTAAATAGAGATGGGGGTTCTCCCTATGTTGCCCAGGCTGGTCTCAAACTCCTGGGCTTAAGCAATCTGCCCACCTCAGCCTCACAAAGTGTTGGGATTACAGATGTGAGCCACTATGCCCGGCCAACAACATTCTCTTTAAATCATTTTTAACCTTTTCTATTTCTGTGGTTATGTGTGAGGAAAAGAGAGATCAGATTGTTACTGTGTCTGTGCAGAAAAGGAAGATATAAGAAACTCCATTTTGATCTGCACAAAGAAAAATTGTTTTGCTTTGAGATGCTGTTAACCTGTAACTTTAGCCCCAACCCTGTGCTCACAGAAACCTGTGCTGTATTGAATCAAAGCTTAATGGATTTAGGGCTGTGCAGGATGTGCCTTGTTAATAATATGTTTGCAGGCAGTATGCTTGGTAAAAGTCATCGCCATTCTCCATTCTCGATTAACCAGGGACACAAAGCACTGTGGAAAGCCACAGGGACCTCTGCCCAAGAAAGCCTGGGTATTGTCCAAGGTTCCCCCACACTGACACGGCCTGAGATATGGCCTTGTGGGAAATGAAAGACCTTACCATCCGCCAGCCCAACACCCCTAAAGGGTCTGTGCTGAGGAGGAGCAGTGAATGAGGGAGGCCTCTTTGCAGCTGAGATAAGAGGAAGGTTTGTGTCTCCTGCTCATCCCTAGGAATGCAATGTCTCCGTGTAAAGCCAACCATTCCCATTCGTTCTATTCTGAGATAAGAGAAAACTGCCCTGCGGCTGGAGGCGAGATATGCTGGCAGCAATACTGCTCTGTTACCCTTTGCTACACTGAGATGTTTGTGTAAAGTGAAACATAAATCTAGCCTACGTGCACATCCAGTCACAGTACCTTTCCTTGAACTTACTCACGATACAGATTCCTTTGCTCACATGTTTCCCTGCTGACCTTCTCCCCACCTGTTGCCCTGCTATACTCCCCTCGCTAAGATAGTAAAAATAATGATCAATAAATACTGAAGGAACTCAGAGACCAGCACCGGTGCAGGTCGTCGCATGCTGAGTGTGCCGGTCCCCAGGGCCACTGTTGTTTCTCTATACTTTGTCTCTGTGTCTTATTTCTTTTCTCAGTCTCTCACCTGATGAGAAATAACCACAGGTGTGGAGGGGCAGGCCCCCTTCAGTTATGTGTCTTTCTTACTCAAAATATCACATAATTGTGCTTTCTTTTTTCTTCAACCTGGTTAGTGGTGAGTTTATTTACTTTATCGCTCTTTTTTTTTTTTTTTTTTTAAAGACAGAGTCTTGCTCTGCCCAAGCTGGAGTGCAGTGGCGCGATCTCAGCTCACTGCAACCTCCACCTTCTGGGTTCAAGCAATTCTCCTGCCCCCGCCTCCTGAGTAGCTGGGATTACAGGCGCGTGCCCCACGCCCGGCTAATTTTTGTATTTTTAGTAGAGACGAGGTTTCACCATGTTGGTCAGACCAGTGTCGAATTCCTGACCTCGTGATCTGCCTGCCTTGGCCTCCCAAAGTGCTAGGATTACAGGCATGAGCCACTGCAACCAGCCTATATAACCTTTTGATACATAGTTTTTGCTTTCTATTTTGTTAATTTCAGTCTTAATTTTGTAACTTCCCTTCTCCTAATCTCTTGGTTAATTTTCTCTTTATTTTTTATATATTTTGTCTAAGTTCTTAAGATGAGTTTATCTTTAGTCTCTTGTCTGTACAATGAAAGCTATTTAAATCAATCTATTTTATTCTGAAAATAACTTTTGCTATATCCTACAGATTCTTATATAAAATGTTAGACTTTACATTGCTAAGAGTGTAAGTTTAGCATTGATTTCTTTAACAATCCAAAAGTTATCTGGCAGCATAATTCTTCACGTCCAAGTGGTCAAGACTTTTAGATACTTTTAAAATTATTAATTTATAATTTTAATTATGCTCAAATACTGTGGCCTATATTAGTCCATTCTCACACCGCTATAAAGGACTACCTGATGGTCAGGAGTGGTGGCTCACGCCTGTAATCCCAGCACTTTGGGAGGCCGAAGTGGACAGATCACCTGAAGTCAGGAGTTCGAGACCAGCCTGGCCAACATGGGTGAAACCCTGTCTCTACTAAAAATACAAAAAAAAAAAAAAATTAGCCGGCCTGGTGGCATGCCCCTGTAAGCCTAGCTATTCGGGAGGCTGAGGCAGGAGAATCGCTTGAACCCGGGAGGCAGAGGTTGCAGTGAGCTGAGATCGCGCCATTACACTCCAGCCTGGGTAACAAGAATGAAAACTCCATCTAAAAAAAAAAAAAAGAACTACATGAGACTGGGTAATTTATAAAGAAAAGAGGCTTCACTGACTCCCAGTTCTGCAGGCTATACAGGAAACATGATGCTGGCACCTGTTCAGCTTCTTGGGAGGCCTCAGGAAACTTTCAATCATGTCAGAAGGCAAAGGAGACACAGGCACATCTTACACGGCTGGAGCAGGAGCAGGGTGGGAGGTGTTATACACTTTTAAAACAACCAGATCTCATGATAACTCTATCAGCAGAACAGCACTAGAGGAATGGTGCTAAACCATTCATGAGAAACTGCCCCCATGTCCAACCACCTCCCACCAGGCCCTACTGCCAACACTGGGGATTACAATTCAACATGAGATTTGGGTGGGGACACAGATCCAAACCATATCATGGCCTATGGTATACCTCTTCTATTTTTTAATGTATCAAGAATTGCTTAGGCTAGGCGTGGTGGCTCATACCTGTAATCCCAACACTTTGGGAGGCTGGTGGGGTTGGGGGGGATCGGAATCACTTCAGGCTAGGAGTTTGAGACCAGTTTGGGTAACACAGTGAGACCTCATCTCGACAAAAAATTTAAAAATTGAAATTAGGTGGACATGGTGCCATGCACCTATAGTCCTAGCTACTCAGGAGGCTGAGGCGGGAGAACTGCTTGCGCCCAGGAGTTTGAAGTTACAGTGAGCTATGTGACACTGCACTCCAGCTTGGGTGACAGAGGGAGACCCTATCTCCAGGGGAAGAAAAGAAAAAGAATTTCTTTGTGGCCTAATATGGGATCAACTATTTAAAATATACCATGATCATATGGGGGGAAATGTGTATCTTCTCTATTCAAAGGATATAAAGATTTTTCTAGATCCTCTACACATAAGTGTATGTATGCACGTGGGTGCTCACACGCACACAAATGTTTATTTACTGAATTGCTCAATTCCTAAATGTCCTTATTTTTTGCCTCCTGGATTCATTACCGGAAAAGGAGTCTTGATCCAGACCCCAAAAGAGAGTTCTTGGGTCTCACGCAGGAAGGAATTCAAGGTGAGTCACAGACTGCAGTGAAAGAAGCAAGTTAATTAGAAGCTACTCCCTTCCAGAGTACAGCACCTTCAGAAGGCAAGCGAGGAATGCACCATCTTTGCTTTAAGTTTTTCTTATGTAGGCGGTCTTATGTATGTAAAGACTAAGCTAAGCTGAGTCTACATGAGGGTGAGCAGATAGCATGACAAAATTTATAATATTGATTTAAACTATCCTTGACATTCTAGTGTGTGAGTACATCAAGCCATAACTACAATTATATTCAAAGCACATACTGTTATGGATATCGGGACATCTGGACTTTCTGTTATTGTAGGAGTGTGTCCTTGCAGGCATTAACAAGTTGCTCCTTTAGCTGTAAACATCTAAGGACCATGGGTCATGACTGGCAAGGAATGTGCCTTGCTAGTTTTAAGATGGAGTTGATTTTAAAATGGTATCATTCTGGCTCCTCTAGGCTCCTGCTTCCCTAACAGAGATGTCCAAGTTTGATATGCACATATTAAAATCTCTCACTATAATTATTTTGTTTATTTCACTAGTCAATAAAAGTTAAGATTAAAGAATCATACAACAGTCAATCAAGACACAAGAGCTAAAGTAATCCCTTTGTTAAGCACCGAATGAATCAGAAAAACATTAAAGGAATTCTGTCAATAAAACTCTCTATAGCTATACACATTGTGGATTAAATTATATTTTTTCTTCAGAAAAAAAAAAAATTGTTTTTCTGTTGATGTCTAATTAAATCCCTCAAGCACAAGAACTACATATCAGATTATATACCTCTTCCCAGCCTGTAAGTCGTAATTATTTCCCTTTGCTCATTTTTAATGTTGGCTTTTGTATGGCTGAAAATGACTGTGCAATTAGATAATTCCATTTAAAAAAACAAATATTAGGTTTTTCTCAAGAAACAGAGCTATAATTAGTACAGTGCTGATGAACTAAAAAGCTATTCAGAAACACTTTTTATTATAATACAAAGTCCTCTTAAGCTAGTCTACAAATGTGATTGTGAGCAAGTAACTTGACTGCATTGTTCACCTTTACAGAGATTTCTTCTCTTTTTGATAAGTCCTCTTTGGGTTTTAAATAAAGGGGTAGATAAATGCAAGACTCAATTGTGTTGTGTCTATGGAGTCATCTCTATGGAGTCGTCTCACACAGAAAGAAATGAGTCACAGAAGGAGGAAAAATGCCCTCATGACCACCTTTGCTATTAGTCATATCGGTTTACAGCTTTTTAGGTTTGGGGGATAGAGCACGTGGAAAACAGTAGGAAAGGATGCAGAGGGTGAATAGTACAGTAACAACAGCTGTTTTCAATTATGCAGCATGTTTACTTTCCACACTGGCACAGCAAATGAGTGGGAAATGATTCTTTACCTGGCCAAATGACTGGATGTTGATCTTGAAGTTAATTAACTGTTGCTCCAGACACTTGTGAAATGAACTCCCCTAAACCCGTCACCGGTCAGAGCATGTTTTCCATTTTAAAAACATAAGTTTATTAATGAATAAAAACTACCACTGTAAGCTCTTATTCTTTGGAAGAGAGGCTATTTTTTCTCAAAATTATTTTGAATTAAAAGCGACTTGTCTTGTGAAGGATGTCTTACTTGGTCCTAAGCCATATTTAGCATCTACCAAAGCGGGTATTTTCTTAAGCCTGCTCATTGTGGTGTAGTCCTTAGGACAAAAAAGAAACAAAGAATGCAGATGAATAAATCTATTAAACCAACTTCACAGGAAAGTTTCCCTTGAAAACTCCTTGCCATAATCATCACATTCACTGAGGGACCATCTACCAAATGCTTTACTCTCATGATTTCATTTAATATTGACATTCATCCTACAAAGTAGATGGTATTACAATGTCTGTTTTACAAGTGAGAAATCCGAGGAACAGGAAGTCAATTTGCCAAGTGTTGCACAGCTGCTAAGTGGTAGGTGTGAGATTCGAACCCACTGATCTCAAAGCTTCTAGTGAGGCTTTCAACTAAGTTGTGGTCGCTTTGGCTAACAGCAGACGCTAAGGAAAATCAGTACTGGTTACTGAGGATGGAAGAGGCGCAGACATTTCACCACAAGGCGACCAAAACCGCACTTTTAGGCTGGCCACACAGGAGCCCCGAGGAAATTATGCGCCCTCTTCCTCCCAGCCCCCCGCTGCCCTGGCCTGGGCGGAGCAGCGGCGTAACTGCTGTTGCCCAGATCAAGCCAAGCTCGGTCCCGGTGACGAGCAGCGCCTACGGGGCCAGAGCGTCTCGGAGCCTTCGATGACCCCAGAGCCCAAGGAGGTCCCCGCACCAGCGGCCCCACGCCCTAGCTCGGTCCGCCGTCGAGGATGTCTGGAAGTCCCCTGCAGGCGCCTGGGAGCGAGTCCAAGGCTTAGCCTCCTCCATCCCCAGTCATCCGCCTCCCAGGCCCCGGCTGGAGCCCCATGGGCGCTTCCCGCGCCTACCAAGGAGCCAAGGGGCCAAGGAGCCCGGAGACCTCTGGGGGCGCCCTCGAGGATTCCGCGGCGGCTCCCGCAGCCACTTCAGCTCTCAGCCCATCTCCCTCCGAGGTCCGAAAAGGAAGAGGGCGGGCCAGGGCTCCCTGCAGGCCGGAGCCGCAGCCCCTTTCCCCCTCCCCTGCCCACGGATCCTCCCCGGCCCCTCCCGGGCGCGGCCCTCACCTGCTGCCTGCACCGCCTCGGAGACAGGCCCTCGGGCTCCACCTGGCTTCATCACCGCTTCTCTTACCCGGGAGGAGGGGGAAACTCAACCCTCTAGGCCAGGCTCTGTGCTCAGTCACTTTAGATACTTTATTTCGTTTAATTCTTAGGGTTTTAACCCCTGAGTTTAAGGCGAAGGATCCGAGGTTCAGAAAAGCCATGCAGAGCAGGGAGGATTCAAACAGCCACACCTGCTGGTGTCTGTGCTCTCGGTAGTGGAACAGATTTTGATGAAGTAAGTCGTTTTTTAGTTATACTCCCTCTGTTAACATAATTAAAACTGGACCACCACCTTCTGGAAAGAGAGGCAGCTGGACGGCACACGAGCTTTTATGAAAGGGACTAAAGGAAGATAGCATAACCCCAGCCCTCAGCTCAGCTTGGTAATTCGCATTTTGCCTTAGAACATTAACAGAAATTCCAGGCTCAGCAACCAGTTTCAGGAAAATGCTGTGCGTGAATACAAGCGGAAGCGCCTTGGCATATGGGAAGCATTCTATCCTCTGATGGCCAGATCCTCCACTCCCGTCTTGGCCTGTGACACAAACACCTTGAGTTGTAAATTCCTCCAGCAAAGTGAGACACTTTGGCATTTGCCAGGCGTGGTGACTGACACACAGGAGCCTCAGTACTGTTTATTTGGTGTCTCCATACCCAGCAGACCACATTTTCCAGGCCCCAAGGGGTGGGAGGGATCTCATTTTAAAGAGATCAGTTGATATTTCTCTTAGCAAATCTAGCACAGGACTTACTTTTGTCCCCAAAGACTCCTGTTCTCACTGCTTGCCCACATGCCTGGGCAGCCTAATGCTCTCTACACCCATCTTCCTTTCAGGAATGAGTTCCCATCTCCTTCTCAACAGTGGACACCACTCCAGTGTTCCTCCCACCACCTTTAACTGAAAAAACAAACTGCCTTTACAGAACCCTGTGCACGCAGGTCAGCCTGGCTCCTGGAAATGCAAACTGGAATTGCAAAAAGATGAAAACATTCCTGGAGAATTTTTGGTGTTTTGGAGAATGCTTCTGGGCAGATCACACACTGTGACAAGTTCTTCAATTGTGACAATTCAATCATGCCTTCCACAAGGAATTGACTTTTCACACTTAACGCTGGAGGTTGCTCATTTTCCCCAAATCTTAAAGTGGATTTGGGATTAAGATACCAAAGCAAATGCACAGTTCTTTGAGCACTGCTCCTATCCCATGGCATCTGCATACCGGCAGACAGACACAGGCAGGAGATAGGGGGCCTCTGCTGATGGTTTCCTTGGAGTTAGAAAGGTTTGACACATCCAGCCCAGAGAAGGCAGAGACTCCTGTAACCCCACCCTGCTGCCAGCTGTCAGTGGAAGAAAAACAGTTGGAGGAGTCAGGAGGTCTCACACTCCAGTCTCCCTAATTCGCATGGCTTTGTGCTAGCAACTGTATTCTTTTCTCCTAAAATTATTGTAATCACAAATTCTCATTATTAAGGTAGTGGGACATTGGGAGAGGAGGAAATACTTTCTATTTTAAAATTTCCGCTTCGTTCCAAGATGGCCAAATACGAACAGCTCCAGTCTGCAGCTCCCAGTGTGATCAATGCAGAAGACAGGTGATTTCTGCATTTCCAACTGAGGTACCTGGTTCATCTCACTGGGACTGGTTGGACAGTGGGTGCAGCCCACAGAGGGTGAGCCAAAGCAGGGCAGGGCATCGCCTCACCCAGGAAGCCCAAGGGGTCAGGGAATGTCCCTTTCCTAGCCAAGTGAAGCTATGACAGACTGTGCCTGGAAAAACGGGACACTCCCACCTAAATACTGCGCTTTTCAAACAGTCTTAGCAAATGGCACCTGAGGAGATTATATCCCACACCTGGCTCAGCGGGTCCCACACCTATGGAGCCTTGCTCACTGCTAGCACAGCAGTCTGAGATAGACCTGCAAGGCAGCAGCCTGGCAGGGAGAAGGCCATCTGCCATTGCTGAGGCTTGAGTAGGTAAACAAAGCAGTTGGGGAAGCTCAAACTGTGTGGAGCCCGCTGCAGTTCAGCAAGGCCTGCTGCCTCTGTTGTCCCACCTCTGGGGGCAGGGCATAGCTGAACAAAAGGCAGCAGAAACTTCTGCAGACTTAAATGTCCCTGTCTGACAGCTCTGAAGAGAGCAGTGGTTCTCCTAGCACAGCGTTTGAGCTCTGAGAACGGACAGACTGCCTCCTCAAGTGGGTCCCTGACCCCCGTGTAGCCCAACTGGGAGACACCTCCCAGTAGGGGCTGACTGACACTTCATACAGGCGGGTGTCCCTCTGGAACAAAGCTTTGCAGCAGTATTTGCTGTTCTGCAATATTTGCTGTTCTGCAGCCTCTGCTGGTGATACCCAGGCAAACAGGGTCTGGAGTGGACCTCCAGCAAATTCCAACAGACCTGCAGCTAAGGGACCTGACTGTCAGAAGGAAAACTAACAAACAGAAAGGAAGAGCATCAACATCAACAAAAAGGACAGCCACACCAAAACCCCATCTGTAGGTCACCAACATCAAAGACCAAAGGTAGATAAAACCACAAAGATGGGGAGAACCCAGAGAAGAAAAGCTGAAAATTCTAAAAACGAGAGTGCCTCTTCTCATCCAAAGGATTGCAGCTCCTCACCAGCAATGGAACAAAGCTGTACGGAGAATGACTTTCACAAGTTGACAGAAGTAGGCTTCAGAAAGTCAGTAATAACAAACCTCTCCAACCTAAAGGAGGATGTTCGAACCCATTGCAACAAAGCTAAAAACCTTGAAAAAAGATTAGACAAATGGCTAACTAGAATAAACAGTGTAGAGAAGACCTAAAATGACCTGATGGAGCTGAAAACCATGACACGAGAACTACGTGACGCATGCACAAGCTTCAGTAGCCAATTCGATCAAGTGGAAGAAAGGGAATCAGTGATTGAAGATCAAATGAATGAAATGAAGCAAGAAGCGAAGTTTAGAGAAAAAAAGAGTAAAAAGAAACCAACAAAGCCTCCAAGAAATATGGGACTATGTGAAAAGACCAAATTTACGATTGATTGGTGTACCTGAAAGTGACGGGGAGAATGGAACCAAGTTGGAAAACATTCTGCAGCATATTATCCAGGAGAACTTCCCCAACCTAGCAAGGCAGGCTGACACTCAAATTCAGGAAATACAGAGAACACCACAAAGATACTCCTCGAGACAAGCAACCCCAAGACACATAATTATAGATTCACTAAGTTGAAATGAAGGAAAAAATGTTAAGGGCAGCCAGAGAGAAAGGTCAGGTTACCCACAAAGGGACGCCCATCAGACTAACAGAAGATCTCTTGGCAGAAACTCTACAAGCCAGAAGAGAGTGGGGGCTAATATTCATAACATTCTTAAAGAAAAGGATTTTCAACCCAGAACTTCATATCCAGCCAAACTAAGCTTCATAAGTGAAGGAGAAATAATATCCCTTACAGACAAGCAAATGCTGAGAGATTTTTGTCACCACCAGGCTTCCCTTACAAGAGCTCCTGAAGGAAGCACTAAACATGGAAAGAAACAACTGGTACTGGCCACTGCAAAAACATGCCAAATTGTAAAGAACATCGATGCTAGGAAGA
Organism: Theropithecus gelada; assembly: GCF_003255815.1. Classification (NCBI taxonomy): domain Eukaryota; kingdom Metazoa; phylum Chordata; class Mammalia; order Primates; family Cercopithecidae; genus Theropithecus; species Theropithecus gelada. The sequence continues at coordinate 48,997,623 of NC_037683.1, read as the reverse complement.
AACTGCATCAACTAATGGGCAAAATAACCAGCTAACATCATAATGACAGGATCAAATTCACACATAACAACATTAACCTTAAATGTAAATAGGCTAAATGCCCCAATTAAAAGACACAGACTGGCAAATTGGATAAAGAGTCAAGACCCATCAGCGTGCTGTACTCAGGAGACCCATCTCACATGCAGAGACATACATAGGCTCAAAATAAAGGCATGAAGGAAGATCTACTAAGCAAATGGAAAAAAAAAAAAGCAGGAGTTGCAATCCCAGTCTCTGATAAAACAGACTTTAAACAAAGGTCAAAAGTGACCAAAAAAAAAGGTCATTACATAATGGTAAAGGGATCAATTCAACAAGAAGAGCTAACTATCCTAAATATATATGCACCCAATACAGGAGTACCCAGATTCATAAAGCAAGTCCTTAGAGACCTACAAAGAGACTTAGGCTCCCACACAATAATAATGGGAGACTTTAACACCCCACTGTCAACATTAGATCAACAAGACAGAAGGTTAACAAGGATATCCAGGACTTGAACTCAGCTCTGCATCAAGCAGACATAACAGACATCTACAGAACTCTCCAACCCAAATCACAGAATATACATTCTTCTCAGCACCACATCACACTTATTTCAAAATTGACTACATAGTTGGAAGTAAAACACTCCTCAGCAAATGTAAAAGAACAGAAATCACAACAACCTGTCTTTCAGACCACAGTGCAATCAAATTAGAACTGAGGATTAAGAAACTCACTCAAAACCGCACAACTACATGGAAACTGAACAACCTGTTCCTGAATGACTACTGGGTAAATAATGAAATTAAGGCAGAAATAAAGATGTTCTTTGAAACCAATGAGAACAAAGACACAACATACCAGAATCTCTGGGACACATTTAAAGCAGTGTGTACATGGAAATTTATAGCCCACAAGAGAAAGTAGAAAAGATCTAAAATCAACACCCTAACATCGCAATTAAAAGAACTACAGAAGCAAGAGCAAACGCATTCAAGAGCTAGCAGAAGGCAAGAAATAACTAAGAGCAGAATTGAAGGAGACAGAGACAGAAAAAACCCTTCAAAAAAAAATCAATGAATCCAGGAGCTGGTTTTTTGAAAAGATCAACAAAACTGATAGACTGCTAGCAAGACTAATAAAAAAGAAAAGAGAGAAGAATCAAATAGACACAATAAAAAATGATAAAGGGGACATCACCACCGATCCCACAGAAGTACAAACTACAGTTAGAGAATATTATAAACACCTCTATGCAAATAAGCTAGAAAATCTAGAAGAAATGGATACATTCCTGGACACATATACACTTCTAAAACTAAACCAGGAAGAAGTGGAATCTCTGAATAGACCAATAACACGCTCTGAAATTGAGGCAATAATCAATAGCCTACCAACCAAAAAAAGTCCAGGAACATAAGGATTCATAGCCGAATTCTACCAGAAGTACAAAGAGGAGCTCGTACCATTCCTTCTGAAACTATTCCAGTCAATAGAAAAAGAGGAAATCCTCCCTAACTCATTTTATGGGGCCAGCATCATCCTGATACCAAAGCCTGGCAGAGACACAACAAAAAAAGAGAATTTTAGACCAATATCCCTGATGAACATTGATGCAAAAATCCTCAATAAAATACTGGCAAACTGAATTTTATCCAGCAGCACATCAAAAAGTTTATCCACCATGATCAAGTGGGCTTCATCCCTGGTATGCAAGGCTGGTTCAACATATGCAAATCAATAAACATAATCCAGCATATAAACAGAACCAACGACAAAAACCACATGATTATCTCAATAGATACAGAAAAGGCCTTCTACAAAATTCAACAGCCCTTCAATGTTAAAAACTCTCAATAAACTAGGTATTGATGGAATGTATCTCAAAATAATAAGAGCTATTTATGACAAACCCACAGCCAATATCATACGGAATGAGCAAAAACTGGAAGCATTCCCTTTGAAAACTGGCACAAGACAGGGATGCCCTCTCTCACCACTCCTAGTCAACATAGTGTTGGAACTTCTGGCCAGGGCAATCAGGCAAGAGAAAGAAATAAAGGTATTCAATTAGGAAAAGAGGAAGTCAAATTGTCCCTGTTTGCAGATGACATGATTGTATATTTAGAAAACCCCATTGTCTCAGCCCAAAATCTCCTTAAGCTGATAAGCAACTTCAGCAAAGTCTCAGGATACAAAATCAATGTGCAAAAATCACAGGCATTCCTATACACCAATAACAGACAAATAGAGAACCAAGTCATGAGTGAACTCCCATTCACAAATGCTACAAAGAGAATAAAATACCTAGGAATCCAACTTACAAGGGATGTGAAGGACCTCTTCAAGGAGAACTACAAACCACCGCTCAATGAAATAAAGGAGGACCAAAACAAATGGAAGAACATTCCATGCTCATGGATAGGAAGAATCAATATCGTGAAAATGGCCATACTGCCCAAGGTAATTTATAGATTCAATGCCATCCCCATTAAGCTACCAATGACTTTCTTCACAGAATTGGAAAAAACTACTTTAAAGTTCATATGGAACCAAAAAAAACCCTGCATTACCAAGACAATCCTAAGCCAAAAGAACAAAGCTGGAGGCATCACGCTGCCTGACTTCAAACTATACTGCAAGGCTACAGTAACCAAAACAGCATGGTACTGGGACCAAAGCAGAGATATACATGAATGGAACAGAACAGAGCCCTCAGAAATAATACCACACATCTACAACTATCTGATCTTTGACAAACCTGACAAAAACAAGAAATGGGGAAAGGATTCCCTATTTAATAAATGGTGCTGGGAAAACTGGTTAGCCATATGTAGAAAGCTGAAACTGGATCCCTTCCTTACACCTTATACAAAAATTAACTCAAGATGGGTTAAAGACTTAAATATCAGACCTAAAACCATAAAAACCCTAGAAGAAAACCTAGACAATACCATTCAGGACATAGGCATGAGCAAGGACTTCATGACCAAACACCAAAAGCAATGGCAACAAAAGCCAAGATAGACAGATGGGATCTAATTAAACTAAAGAGCTTCTGCACAGCAAAAGAAACTACCATCAGAGTGAACAGGCAACCTACAGAATGGGAGAAAATTTTTGCAATCTACCCATCTGTCAAAGGGCTAATATCCAGAATCTACAAAGAACTTAAACAAATTTACAAGAAAAAAACAACACCATCAAAAAGTGGGCAAAGGATATGAACAGACACTTCTCAAAAGAAAACATTTATGCAGCCAACAGACACATGAAAAAAGGCTCATCATCACTGGTCATCAGAGAAATGCAAATCAAAACCACATTGAGATATCATCTCACACCAGTTAGAATGGCAATCATTAAAAAGTCAGGAAACAACAGATGCTAGAGAGGATGTGGAGAAATAGGAATGCTTTTACACTGTTGGTGGGAGTGTAAACTAGTTCAACCATTGTGGAAGATAGTGTGGCAATTCCTCAAGGATCTAGAAATAGAAATACCATTTGACCCAGAGATCCCATTACTGGGTATATACCCAAAGGATTATAAATCATGCTACTATACACATGCACACATATGTTTATTGTGGCACTATCCACAATAGCAAAGACTTGGAACCAACCCAAATGTCCATCAATGACAGACTGGATTAAGAAAATGTGGCACATACACACCATGGAATACTATGCAGCCATAAAAAAGGATGAGTTCATGTCCTTTGTAGGGACATGGATGAAGCTGGAAACCATCATTCTCAGCAAACTATCACAGGAACAGAAAACCAAACACCGCATGTTCTCACTCATGGGTGGGAACTGAACAATGAGAACACTTGGACACAGGGCAGGGAACATCACACACCGGGGCCTGTTGCGGGGTGGGGGGCTGGGGGAGGGATAGCATTAGGAGAAATACCTAATGTAAATGATGAATTAATGGGTGCAGCAAACCAACATGGCACATGTATACCCATGTAACAAACCTGAATGATGTGCACATGTACCCTAGAACTTAAAAAGTATAATTTTAAAAAACAGGTGTGTGTATATATATATATACATATATATATATAAATATGAAAATTAGCCAGGCGTGGTGACAGGCTCCCGTAATCCCAGCTACTTGTGGGGCCCAGGCAGGAGAATCACTAATCATTTGAACCCGTGAGGTGGAGGTTGCAGTTAGCCAAGATCGTGCCATCACACTCCAGCCTGGGGGACGAGAGCAAGAATTCATTTCAATTTTTTGAAAAAAAAATTGTTTTCAATTAAAAAAAAAAAGTTTTCAACTTTTAAATTTCTACTGCTATCAGCTTTTTCTGAATATTATTTATTTTTGCCTTCTTTATAAATCAGTTTATGTCATTACTGTTATATACAATATATGTTTTACATAAGAAAATAAATGTCTTTTCTCACTAAAAAAAAAAAAAATTTCGCCATCTGGTAACGATTAAAAATGCTTCAACTGGACATTCACTGAAATGAATCTAAATAATGATCTTACCCCTTTCACAAAAATTAACTCATAGACATAATGGATCACAGACATAAATATAAAACATATAAGTATAAAACACCTAGAAGATAATATAGGAGAAAATCTAGGTGACCTTGGGTTTAGCAATGACTTTACAACACCAAAACACAATTTATAAAAGACAAAATTTAAAAATTGGACTTCATTAAAATTAAAAATCCTTCAACTGAGGACAACGCTTTTTGTTGTACAAAAAGAATTGAAATGCAAATTCCTGTCTGGAAAAGATAATAGTGATCTGTAAAATCATGCTGAATATAAAAGACTAACGGCAGATCCTGTGTTTTTGTAGTAGGGGCTACTCATGTATAAGAAAATAGGAAGAAACAATATTTGTGGGCTAAGGTGGGAGGATCACTTGAACCCAGGAGTTCAAGGCTGCAGTGACTTATAATCATGCCACTGCACTCCAGCCTCGGTGATGGAGTTAGAACCCATCTCAAAAACAGAAAAGAGAAAAAAAAATTGTGAAATATATGAGGAACAAAGCCTTATCCTACGGTCAAACACTTTAGCATCCTGACATGTGACTTCTCTGATGGAAACAAGAAAACCTGATGGTTCAGGTCCTGAAACTAGAGATAAATATTTTCATTATTTTTAAAAATTTAATTCATCATAAAAACAAAATTTGTTTTTTTTTTTTTTCGAGACCCAAAAGAGACTCCAGCTTGTCACCCAAGCTGGAGTGCAGTCACATGACCACAGCTCACTGCAGCCTTGACCTCCCAGACTCAAGCAATCCTCACCTCAGCCTCCCGAGTAGCTGGGACTACAGGTGTGTGCCACCACACCCAGCTAATTTTTTAACTTTTTTTTAGAGACAGAGTCTCACCATGTTTCCCAGGCTGATCCTGAACTACTGGGCTCAAGCAATCTGCCTGCTTCAGCCTCCCAAAGTGCTGGGATTTCAGGTGTAAGTCACCATACCCAGCCAAAAGAAAATTCTTAATATTGAAGTATATGAACTTTGTATTTGACTCAAAAGTTTTTTTTTTTTAAAGCAAAAGAAAAGAAAGGGAAAAATAAGAGTTATAAAGAACTACTTTTCTAAAAAATAGCATCCTATAAGCAAACATCTAGCAAATATAATCAAGAAAAAAAGAAGAAACACAAAATGTAAGAAATGAGAAATTGGAATAGTAACAACAGAAGTCAAAATTTGGCCAAAAAAGGCCAGGTGCAGTGGCTCATGCCTATAATCCCAACACTTTGGAAGGCTGATGGGAGGATCCGTTGAGGCCAGGAGTTCAAGACCAGCCTGGGCAACATGGTAAGACCCTGTCTCTACCAAAAAGAGAAAAAAAAAATTAATCAAGTATATAATCTTTGCTTGCATCCCTCAAAATATATTAAAAGGGACTTGTTTATACCCAGAGAGACCAACCCTTCCTCAAATCCCTTTCTTTTCCCCAAATCTCTCAGAGCACTCCAAAGCTCCCACTTCCCAGATGCCTCAAAGTCTGCCCCAAATATTCACCTCACATATCTTTTTTAGTCCTTCTCCCCCTTCTCTCTTCACTATGTAGCTTGGTTTAGCTTCAGTAACTTTTTTGTTTTCTTTCCACTTCTCCCATTACTTGATTTCTCTAACACAAAGGATATTCTGGGAACAGATCCAATAAGCCAAAATTCTAACCATTCTTCTCACTTTCCATCTTTTCTTCCCCTTTTCCTGATACTTTTGTCAAAATCTGGGGACAAGGCCAAATACATAAATCAATCTATAAATCTTATTTCCCCAAACCCATCCCATCATGAATGTTTCAGAGTCAAAGTCAACACTGAAAGAGAAGCCCTAGGGAACCAAGAGGATTCACCCCCAGAATTCAAGGTGGTTCAGTATTTGGAAACCTAACATAACATTTCATATCAACATAACTTACAAGAGAAATCATGGGATCTCAATGGATGGTGAAAGGTATTTGTAAGTACAAACAGAAAGTTGCTATGGATGGCAATCTTGAATAACTAAAATGTAGTTGGTGTCTCGCAGACATCGAGGTTAGGGCCAAACAGAGAAAAAGCCACTATTTTTCTAGATCTAGTGTTAGGAATATCAGATCCATCAGATCAGAAGAATTATCTTCATGTGTGTCATTCTCAGACTCAAGCAAATTTGGCCTTGTAGGATGCCTGTCTCTGGAGGGCCACAGAACACTCGAATGGAACTAGCATTATTTGTAAAATAAATTATTAGCCACTTTTTGTTTTATCAGCTATTAATATAAATAATTGAATGTTGATTACATTCCTTTGTGACCTATCACTTTTTAAAAATAAAATTTGAGGCTTTTTTCACACTCCCAAATATGTATTCACTGTAGCTAGTTTAGAAGCATGCACAACAATATAACACAATTTAAATTACCCACATTCTTACCACCAAGAGAGGACCGCTAATTAACGTTTTAGTATATTCTCTCTCAGCATGAAGTTGGGAATGCAAGCACTCTTGATGTTTAATTAGGACATTAGTTGGTTGCTGATGTTATAACAATCACTTCTATGTTTCAAATCCCTCAGTAGAACATCAGAGGCTACTAGAATCAAGAGTTCTCACAGATTCTCCAGGCAAGAGATTAAACTTTGCCCCAAAGCACTGGAGAGATTAGATGCCTAGTGGTAGCAGAGTGACTTTCTGTGTGTAGTTTGGAAAAAAGGACTGCCAGTTGGTTCAAAATAATTAGAGTCTAGGGGACACACACACACACACACACACACACACACACACACCCCAGCTGAGAAGATGTGCCCTAGGAAATCCAAGGATTATTGATCTTGGGGGTGCTTCCCTTGAAATTACATTCAAAACATATAGGAAAGGGGCTATCGTCTTCACCAAATTCTGGATCTATGACTCCCTCAAAACGTCAAGACCCCTGGTATATAAAGTCCTTTTCGATTTTAATATTCTGGTACTATTTGGCATTGGAACTTTTATTCTGCCTGCTTAAAAGACACAAGGCTTGGAAGAGCTGGAAGACAGATGAGGCTCGGTTCTTCTATCAAAAGGAGGTTTGCTGGGAAGCTGGCCCATGGAAAATGCAAACACAGCCCTTTACCTTCTCTGTATATTAACCATCCTGCTTTGACAGTGCTTCCTCTAATATCTGACCCCCAGCGACTTAGCAATTGTCGACATAAAAATGATGCCATTTTTGAAGAATATGCCCAAAACACGTGTCTGCTTCCAGTGCTACTCCCAGGTATTCTTGCGACGAGAACAACACTCACTAACTTGGGGTCAAATTAAGAAAATTTGCCAGCATATTTTAAATGCCTACCATGCATTTGACATGCCCCAAGGTCCACTTCATGAGTGCCAGAATCAGGCTTCAACCTTGGCTCTAGCCAACTTATTTTTTTTTTAAATAGAATGTTTTTGGGGGTTTGTTTGTAGAGTCTTGCTCTGTCACCCAGGCTGGAGTGTAACGGTGCAATCTCAGCTCACAGTAACTAACCTCTGTCTCCTAGGTTGAAGCAATTCTTGTGCCTTAGCCTCCCAAGTGGCTGGGATTACAGGTGCATGCCACCACACCTGGCTAATTTTTGGCTAATTTTTGTATTTTTGGTGGAGACAGGGTTTTGCCATGTTGGCTAGGAGGGGCTAGGCTGTTCTCGAACTCCTGACCTCAAATGATCCACCAGCCTCAGCCTCCCGATTATTATAGGCATGAGCCACCGCACCCAGCTTCCAGCCAACTTTAGAGTCCATTTCACCTCTCAGCCAAACAGCCTCCCAATCAATCGTGTATGTTTTGTATTTTGACCCACACACTGGTTTTCCCTCAAACTTCTATCTTAATTAGGAGATACGTTACACACACATCGGTCTTATTTTAAAAGCCCCTTATATTGTTTTGAAGCATTGGTTCTGAAACATAAGATATATAAAAGGGCTTCAAAAACAGCTTTGTCTTGTAAAAGACAATTAAAAATTTGTTGTTCAAATGCTGCCATCTGGTGGTCACACATGGATAAGCCCCGAAAATAGACCATTCGTAGAAAAGATACGGAAAACTCCAATCCCTAATCACTTGCTTTGTTAGCAAAGATTTGGAACATTCTGTGGAAAAATATTAACATGCTTATGTTCCACTAATTCTAACCTGTAAGATATACTTTTTTCCCATAAACAATGGCAGCAAGATGTTTATCAGAATGTTTCCAAAGTCCTATGAAGGAAAAATGAAGAAGGCAAGAAAAAATGTTTAAATTTTAAAAATTAAAGATCAACACCTGTGAAAAGAAGGGACTTTTAAAAAAATAAAAATAAAATAACTGTTTCTAAGGGCAAAGATGCAGACTCACTGAACAACATGCTTGCGAATCAAATTCAGATGTCACAGAAAAAGTTGTGTTTTCTACATCCGTTCCAAGTGTATTCATACAGGTGTCATTCACTCAATGAAATTTTATTGGAAGCCTGTTTTGTTCCACACTCTTCTAATCTCATTGGACACATGATGGAGAACCAAAAAACCTACCTTTCCTAGAGAACCTCATGAGAAACAGGGACCCCACACGGTAAGATTGTATAGTTGCACCCTATATGGCCCTCAGTCTCAAGTGAGTGTGAGCTAAAAGCTTCTGCTTGCAGGGGGTGCCTTTTCTCATTCACATAAAGGGGACATAGGGCTTTGAGCTACTGCAGGGATGTGGGGGATTCAGATACCTACTGGGGCCTCCCTCCCACATCTTGGGTCTCTTTCCTAATGCTTGGCCAGCTGGAAGGACCACATTTTAGTATTTGACCTGTTGACCCTCTTGCTTTGACATGAACATCTTCCACTTTACGGGTTCTCGAAAGCAAGTTTCCAGTTCCTAGTCTCTGAGCAATGTATTTGTAACCTAGGGAATGCCTGTGATTGTGGAAATACTGTCGATAGTAGATAAGAATTCAGCTCCTCAACTGGCTCTTCAGACATCCCCAGATGCCCCCTCCTCTGCCCTGGGCCCAGCCACCTACCTCCAGAATGCAGCTGGGGAAAGAGCCACAAAGGCTGGTGGTCTGGTGACCCAGGGCATGGAGGTGCCTCTGGACCCTGGCAACTCCAATCAGCATTGTAAGAGGACCTCCTACAGTTTCTGGAGAAGATTCTACAAAAGGTCCTTGGCCAGTAACTAATTCTTCAGTGTGAATAAATGAGTTTTTTTTCTCCAATAAATGTCAAACAGTACAAGTTGGGGGTGGGAGCAGTGGGTTGTGTCAGCTTTCAACTTGTGCCAGAACTACAATGCTTTTTCTTGGTTGGTAAAATATTTTTTTAAAAAAGAAAAAGCCTGGCGCAATGGCTCATGCCTGTAATCCCAGCACTTTGGGAAGCCGAGGTGGGAAGATCACTTGAGCTCAGGAGTTTGAGACCAGCTTGGCCAACATGGTAAAACTTAATCTCTATTAAAAATACAAAACTTAGCCAGGCATGGTGGTGGGCGCCTAGTCCTCCACAGTGACCTGAGACCCCTCCTGTACATCCCAGATGCATGGTGATGAATCTTTTCTCTTGAGATTCTTAAACTAGGGTCCATAGACCCTATGGAAGCACTTCAGTGGCTCCATAAACTCCCTGGTAACACATACAAAATGTGTAAATATTCACAATGCTGAAGAGCAGGTTTCACAGCTTTCATCACATTTTTAAAAATTAGTCTGTGGTAGAATCTTCAGCGTCCTGCGAAAGTCTCCCTCCGAGTTGGAGTTGTTGGAAGCAGAGGGAAACAGTCAGGCCAACAATGATAGATGAGTCCTGAATCTCTGATATCCAGCCATGTCCAGTCTGTGTGACTATCAGATGCCAGGCTCTAGAAAATGTCCCTGAATCTGAAGACATCCTTAACGACCACCTGAAGTATGATCTGGTCCCTACAAGGACCATTTGTACCTGGGTATCTCAGATAGACCCAGAGAAGGAAAAAGACACTCTGAGCCTAAGGCTGGCAGTGTTCATTACAGGTCCCAGATCAAGCCACTGGACTGATCTCTGGGCATGAAGAGGGAATGGGAGCCACTGAGGGGAAGTCATCTCCAGACCTGGCTCCTAAGAGCCTGGGGCCAAAGGAGCTCTGCCAAACTCCTGAAGAACCCTGTAATGAGGGACTCCCCTTCAGCTAATGCCGGAGGTCTCCCCAGACTCTGAAATAACCTTGAAACAGCAGAGGGAAGGCAGACCTATGACAGGCCCAGGCAGCTAACCAGAAAATGTTATTTGTGTCCTGGCAGGACACAGCCAAATCCGTAAGCTTCAGAAATGCAAGGTGCTTTGAAGCCAAAGGTTCATTTATATTGTGGTTCTGAAACCTCAATAAAATAAAGTTCACCCTGAATGGTTTAAAATGAAGATTCCTAGGCCCTCAGGATTGTGATTCAGTAATTCTTGGGTAAAGCCCAAGTGCTTACATTTTTTAAAAGGTAAACTAGTAATTCTGATCTAAGGAGTACATGGAGTACGTATTCATAAAGTCTCCAGCAGCAGTAAGGATTCAGATGCAGAGAGGCATGGATCAGGTGAATCCTCCTTCCCAGCCTCCAATGAGATAAAAGCAGAGGCTTCCAGTTAACATTTATTGAGTCCTTCTCCGTGCCAGATACTATGCTAAACCCTTTACATAGATTATTTAATCCTTATAACTCAACTCTGTTATGTCCATTTACATATGTGAATTCTGAAGTTCAGAGAAAATAAGTAACTTACCTAAGATCTCTCAGCTCTGAGTAGCAAAGCTAGGATTGGGACCCAGGTCTGAATCCAGAGCCTGTTCTTAACTAATACGCGTATGATTTTCTTTTTCTTTTTTTTTTTTTTTTTTTGAGATGGGGTCTCAAGCCGGGCGCAGTGGCTCAAGCCTGTAATCCCAGCACTTTGGGAGGCCGAGACGGGCGGATCACGAGGTCAGGAGATCGAGACCATACTGGCTAACCCAGTGAAACCCCGTCTCTACTAAAAAATACAAAAAACTAGCCGGGTGAGGTGGTGGGCGCCTGTAGTCCCAGCTACTCGGGAGGCTGAGGCAGGAGAATGGCGTGAACCCGGGAGGCGGAGCTTGCAGTGAGCTGAGATCCGGCCACTGCACTCCAGCCTGGGAGACAGAGTGAGACTCCGTCTCAAAAAAAA